>NC_058341.1:75808966-76118052 GCF_905475395.1 Chrysoperla carnea
TTTTTCATTCTCTAATTCGATTGTTTAAAAAATTTCCCACAAATAAATTACAAGTTATTTAAGAAAATCAGAAAAATTTTTTAATTCGAAGTTCACTTTTATGCTCGATCTTCAAAACGTATTGCTTAGTTGGTCATTAATTATTACCTATACGTTAATAGGAAATTTTTTCTATTTAATCGTTTATACGAGAACCGAATAAACCAAATGGAATACGAGAACCAAATAATTATAATTTATGCATAGAAAGTGTGACAGAATGACGAGAAGGAAGTTTAGAAGAATTTTAAAAAATTTTCTGTAATTTGGTCGAATAAGTGCAAAAAGAAACTTCCCGATGCCTGTTGTAAACGAAGTTAATATTTTTTCATATTTTTTATAGTTTAGAGAATATTATCAAAATTAGTAAATAAACAAGTGAAAAGAAACAATTGACTGAGTTAATTGTTGAAATACCATGCATAGTCAGTGTTGATTTCTTTATCACATAACACATACAAAAATGTATAGACAGTGTTGATGCGCAATCGTTTGTTTTTTTGACGTCACGTAAATAACAAAAGATATTCACTTTTAAATAGACACACACACAACTGATATTCCTATATTAATACATACTATAAAATTTGCACCTAATTAACGCCCTCGTGGGTAAACAGTGATGTTTACAAAAAAATGTTTCAAACAAAAGTTTTTTATTTTTTTATATGGAACAGTTTTTACATTTAAACTTTTGTTCTATCTCTAACGGTTTACAAGATGGGTCCTACGGACCCAAGACCCAATTGACCTATGATGCTCATTTACGAACTTGACCTGACTTTTTACGTCCTGAGTACGCTGTAAAAATTTCAGATCGATATCTTTTTTCGTTTTTGAGTTTTCGTGTCCACAGACGGACGGACAACCGGAAATGGACTAATTAGGTGATTTTATGAACAGCTATGACAAAATTTTTTTCCTAGCATCATTATTTTTAAGCGTTACAAACTTGGGACTAAACTTAATATACTATGTATATTTCATATATGCATGGTATAAAAAGTGGTAGTCAAATTTAAAAAAAATGATTTTTGGCTCACTTGTTGAATGAAAGTAATATTTCAGATACTTCAGAGAGGAACTTGATGGTTTTTTAAATCTCACGTGTGGCAGCATCTTTTAGCTCTATAATAAGCTGGATATGACCGTTCTACCTAGTTTAGTATGGAAGTTACAGCCTCTTTTCCGCACGTCTATTTGCATTTAAATTTTCAATAAATATTGTTTATCTCGAAAACCTTAAATATTAAGGGGGGTCATTGTATTACAAAAGAGAATTATCGAGTTAAGTGAGTTATGGAATAAAAAATAGGGCATTCCATTTGAAATAAAGATTTTGTGGTCAACTTTCGGATTAACCGGAAGTGTCACAAATGTGACAATATTTAAGGCGGATATATTCCAAGAAATCATGATGGAATACCAATTTTCAGATTTCTATTATGTCTGGATCTCCAGAAACTTCTAATGGCCGGTCACTGTGGGACACCCTGCATATTCAAAACACACATTTGTAATCTAGTTCGAAGAACAAACTCCCAAAAAACTGAATACGCACTTTTATTATTGATAAATTATTTACGTAACGTGACAAACAAATATTTCGAGAACCGTCATAAAAATAAATGAGACATTTTTGGGAGAGGAGGGACAATTTTTTGATAAAGAGAGTTAGTCGGTTTGTTTTACATTTTCTGAAACTGAGCGATTCCAGGATGGTTTCACTTTGTAGAAAATTTACTCAATAAACTACACCAGATATGTACAAGGGTAAATGTGGAAACAGGGTGGTTTTTCATCACAAATTGTTTCCCCCCGCAAAGATGACGCTTGTGCGCAAGAATATTATGGATTGATGATTGGTGTCGGTACTTTAACATTATTTTTTACGCTTATGTGTATTTTTCGTCGTTACTATTGGTTTTACGTCGTCATAGATTTTAACAATGATAATAAATAAGAACTAATTATTTACATATTTTAATATTTTAGATTAAACTGTAAATGCGATGAAGAATTTTATAATTGTTTACGAGGAACTGACAGCTATGTATCAAATCATGTTGGTGGAATTTATTTTAATGTTCTTGGTACTAAATGCTATCGTGAAGATTATCCAATTGTAAAGTGTGTAAAAAAAGAGCGTAAACGATGTGTCGAATATGAATTTGATGAAAACGGTGAAAAATTACATCAATGGTTCGATGTACCGTTTTACTAGCACAATCATTTTTAAGAAGAAAACACGATTATTTATTTAAAAAACAAAACTTATAATTTATTTATGAATATTAAGAAGTAAATAAATTAGCTGTACTACCTAGTAGTTATTAATTAAGGCACATGATGCGTATTTACAAAATCCGTGGAATTTTTCGAAGAGAGTAGGTGAAATTTTATAATAGTTTTCTAGTTTTATTCATTTGGAAAACTGATAAAGGAAAGTTTGGTAACACACAAAATTAAGTTTTAACTGTGGCTAAAATGAAAAAAAAAATTATTTTTGAGAATGTCAAAATCTGGTTTTTCGAATTTCTCGAAGATTTTGTTTGTGTGCTGCGTATATTTAAAAAAATTTATTGCCAATACAATACATAGAATAGTGATGGAAAGTTTGCAAAACTCGAAAAGATTAAAAATTACAAAAAAAAAAAACAATCGTAGACAATAGAAAAACTAGACTTTTATAAACTCGACATTTGGACCATGAGTTAAAAATTCAAATATCTTTATTACCCAGCTCATCTTTATCAATTATCAGAAAGGAAGACAAAAATAATCATGGAATAGTAAATTTTTTTTTAAAAATGACAAATTCATCCTTGGATACGGCAGGTACGGTTTTTCAAATATTAAACAAGCCATAACTCGAAAGCAGCTAACAAGAAATTATCAAATACCTGCTTAAAGGGATATTTTTTTAATGAGGATTCTGTTCATAATTTTGCGTTACCAAGAGGAACAGTGATACAAATTTAATGGAGATCACACATATATATTTACGGTCATTCAAAAAGTATGGAAAAGGTCGTAGAAATCGATAAAGGAAGTTTTTTTTTTAAAAGAAAAAACAATTCTCCACTGTTTACAAACATATGTCTTATAAAATGGAAAACGATGCTCCCCATGTTAATACAAGTTGATTTTACTAGAGAAACAATGTGCGTTAGTAAACGCTAAAAAATGCTTAAACATAAGAAATTTTATATTGTAATTTTTGAAGAAATATCACAAAGACATCATCATGGAGATAATTATTAATTAATTATTATAATCGTAAAAAATGCGTTGAATCGAAAAAAATTTTTTCGAGTAAAATTAACTTTTTTTAATATGGAGAATCTGAATCTATAATAAAAGATGAGTATTTCCATAGGTTTAAAAAAATCAAAGGTCACGTGTTTTTTCGTTTTGCAAAAAGGTCTTTCTTGAGTTCTTCGACTAGTTCTCCACTTTTTAAATTTCCTGTACTTGAACTGTATTTGTTGAGCACTACTGGCTATTTAATAACATGACATTTATACCAGGTTCTAGAAATGTTTTTATCCGTACCGTGCATGTGCCTCGATATAAATAAGTTATTTGCTAAAATTTATAAAATTTTAATTGTAATTATTTTACAAAATTTAATAAAATCAATATTTTAATTTTAAATAAATGTGGAAAAAAATAGTTTGTATTTTTTTAAAGAAAATTTGTTTCACCTTTTCTTTCCTAAAAATGAAAACTTTCACGTAGAAGATGTACAACCTATTCGAATTCTAACTGGACTGTACCATACGCACGCACATAGTGTCAAAAATTATCATAATAAAATTGTAAAATTAATTTTTTATACCATGTATACATGATATAAAACAACAACGTTAGTTGTCGAAGGAAATGCAACTTAAAAATATGTCATTATTGCAATAAATCGAAAGACAACGCTAGATACATAATAATGCTTTAGCCAAAAGTTGTCAGGGGCAGTAGAGCACCTTTGCCTAGTCCATGACTTTGACCAATAATTATCGATAAACTTAAAGCGTATTTTCTTTCGATTCAATGCAATAATGACATATTTTGAAGTCACTTTTCCTCCGAAAACTAACGATTTTCGAAGAAACGGTTTTAAAAACATGTTAGCTCTTTTACGAGAATCAATTTCAAGTGTTATTCTATCTCTTACCGTTTAAGATCTAAATTGGCTATGTTTTCTGTTTAAGTTCTTTGTTTATTGCTTAGCAACAAAACGAGCCATTAGCCATTATTGATTGGAATGGCCTACCCTGTATATATTGTAAATGCGATAGAGAGTCTGTTTGCTTCTTTGTTACGTTTTCATGCAAAAACTACCGAAAGGCTTTGAATGAAACTATACAATAATACAGCTTATACGTCAGAATAACACATGAGCTATAATTTTTAAAGACATATTTTACAAAATATTTTTATAAAATTGAATTAACACATTGATATATCTTTGCGTACCATTTAAGAACATCATTTTAAAGCATATATTAAAGATTTCTTTAATTTATGTCCATCTCTCCAACTCGAGTTTTCTGATATGCGCATTATAAGTAGATTGAGAGATTGAGATGATGAGAAGAGCATTGAATTGTGTGAATGATTACTGTGATTTGTGGAAATTAAGTGTTAATGTATCGAAAACTAAAGTGTTGGTAACATCGAAAGGTAATAGAATAAGCAAGAAGGAAGCATGGTGTATAAATGGGCAGCAAGTGGAAACTGTTAAAGTTTATAAATATTTGAGTGGAAATTTCATCAAGAAAAGATTGTTTTATCAGCAAAGAATGCATGGGCGTGTATAGGGAAGCGATTATATGCACATGGGAATTTTCCGTTAGATGTAGTCACGAAGATGATTAAATCTATGATTTATTCAATTGTTTCATTTGGAGCACAAATGTGGGGAACAGGCAAAATTGAAAACAGTGTACATGTGTTTGTGTGTGGTATTTTTAAAGAACTGCTAGGTATTGGTAAATCGGCCCCTAATGACGCAACTTTAATGGAGCTTGGTGAAATGCCTATTGACGCATGTATTATGCAGCAATGCATAATGTACTATGTTCGATTAAAGGAAGCAGAAGGGAAACATTTGCAAAAGGAATGTATGAAAGTTATTATTGACGAGAAATTGAATGAGTGGGTTCGAATGTACGATATTGATATGTCATTGATTAATAGTGAAATCGTCACATATAATACGAAAAAAAATCACATTAAAGCATGCCTCCTAAACACATTTCGAAAACAAATTCTGGAGTCTGTTAAGTTAAAGCTCTCTCTGGAATTATTCAACTGTATTGGGCATTTTGAATACGGAGCACCTTATTTAACAGTTGCTGGTAGAGAGGTGAGGAGAGTATTTGCAAATTTTCGACTTGGAAGGTATGTTTGGGAGAATAAAATCAGAGTGAATGGTGAAAGAGTGTGTGTGCTGTGTCATGGCATCGAATCGGGGCATCATTTATTAATGGATTGCCAGGGCACAGATGAGAATATGAGGGTAAGCATACTTGATTCTGGGTTGAAGAATCCGGATCAAATACTAAATGTGAGGAAACAGGAGGATGTGATAATGGTAGGACGATATATCAATGACATATTAAAAAGAAGAAAAGACCGACTGGTATTAAAAGGTAAAGTGTTTGATATTTTTTTCTATTTTATTATTACGAATTTTTTTTTTCTCTTTTTTCTTTACCTTTCTTGTTATTATTTAATATTATGTTTATTATTGTTTAGAGTGCTATTTCTTTATTTTTTTTTTATTTTGTACATTGTTTTTTTGGTTTTTTTAATTTTTTTTTCTCCAAGAGTTAATTTGTGTGTGTGTGTGTGTGTTTTTTTTTCTGTTCAGTTGTTATTGTTACACACTATAATGTAATTTGATTAGATCTACGAGCATGTCAATAAAGATTCTCATATATATATATATATACATATATATATATATATATATATATATATATATATATATATATATATGTATATATATATATATATATATATATATATATATATATATATAAGTAGATTACATTTTTTTTTAAATTGATTTCAAGCGTTATAGAATAGCGATAAATAAGAGCAAGGGAAATGAAGGCTATATCGCGGTGTTCTGTAGCCCAGCGATTCGGGTATCATGCTAGTTTTTATATATAAGTTTTAACATACTTCACGCAAAAGGAGAAAAAATAGAAGCTTAGTTTATAAGTACTTAAGGACGAATGAGCACGGTAGTGGGGGCATATATTTAAAAAATTGATATTTTCAATTTTGATTGTGAATTATGTTATAATTTGACAATATAACACAAAAAGTGAGATTAAAATTTCTCTCAGTTATTCAGCTTTCGATATTTGGTAAACCAAGGCAGGTATCGAAAAATTTTATTCTTATTTTTCTTCTACTATTCATAACATCTTATTAAATAAATACATCGATATATATAAACATTTTACAACGTTTCGATTAACTATTAGTTCAAGTTCAAAGTTAGTTTTTTTATCACCAATCAATAATTAATTACAAAACATCTTAAATTTATAGTTCCTATCTAGACTTTACCTATAATACATCGGCTATTCTAAAGTACATTGAAATTTATAAACATTATACATCGGTCTTTAATGGAAAATAAAAACCATTGAAATCCTAGCTTTACCTACTTGGAGGGATAAGCCATCCCTACAACTATGCCTTAAATAAATAATGAAATTAAGGAATATATATACAATTAGGATTACACCGAATCAGTTGTAATCGACATCGTGTGGCATGCGGTATCTTTTCCCGCAAAGCAACGTACGTGGGTCAAATTGACCCAGTCCGTTGATTTCCGGGAAAGGATTTTCGTGGGATGAGGGGAAAAATGATTTGGACATGGTTTGGGTGAAGGTTCGGATGTTTTGGAGCTGTTTTTTGTACCGAATGAAAAATTTTATAATTGCCGTTATTATCACTTATCACTTATAATAATAATGGGGTGTTACCTCCGTTCCTCAGACATTTAAGTCTCTAACAGAGGCCGCCCACATCATTATGTTTTAATCTTTATTTATTTCAAATACATTCGAATATATACAATTACATTTTCATGATGTGGATGGAGTCGGTTACTTCGTTCTTACCCAAGCGACGACAGAGTGATCAATTTACCGCCCATTAACTATTTTTGTTCACACTGCCGCTGCCTAGGTTCGAACCCGCAACCTCCCAGCCAGTGATCATAACTTGCTAAGCCGCCTTAGCGAGCTCGGCCACTGGACTGGTTTATATTTATATATACTGGATCACTTATATAATTTTGAGGTCTTCGGGGGTACAGGGGGCGAGGCCCCCGCTGGAGGCAGGAAGCGAGGCCTATGGACGTGCAGGGTTCTCGGAGGGCGTAGCCCCCTGAAATGAAAAAAATATTGTTTACAAAAATTAATAAAAACCATATAAAAGTAATAATAATAATAGGGGATCTGTAATAGTTTAATTTAAATAAAAAAAAAGAAAAAAATTTTAAAACATATCAATAATTTACGGAATACATTGAAATGAATCATTATCACGAGCGAAGCCATGGACAAAAGTAAGTGTAATATATATCAAGGTAGTAGTTTTTACATTTGCTTATAACTTTTTTTTCGTTTTCGATTTTAAAGTTGATGTTTAGTGAAATGATGAGTAACAGGTTCACAAATCTTTAGTTGAAATATCGCATTTTTCGAAAAAGGACACCTTTCGTATTAACTTTCCTCTTGGTCGATGAACTATTGTAGAGCGGTTTTTCGATGCTTCACCTTTTCGTCTTGACTAGAATTCGAGCATGTTATTTTAGTAATAAGTGAAGTTTTTTAATTTTTGATGCCAAAATCGGGCAACGAAAAAGTGCACATTTTTGAAAGCTAAAATTAATTAATCAGGCGAGCGAAGCGAGCCTCTGCTAGGTTAAACTGTAACTTTTTGGTGGTAACCTTTACAAAAAAAAAAAAAAAATACAAAAGAATATTATTTTTAGAAAAAATTATATAAATAATAAAAAACAACAATATTTTTTATTTATTACATGTATGTATATATCTATATATATATGCAGAGACAGTGGCACCATCTGTGAGCTACATCTAATACTAATATATAATTGGCTACATTTAATATAAATTTTAATTGAGTGGCCATCTGTAGATTCTTTTAAGTATTAAAAAAAGTCATAATGAAAAATACAAAAAACGTGATAACAAAATATAAACAATTAATTTTTGCAGTTCTACAATAGAATCACTAAAAAAATTAAGTGATACAAGTAATGAAAAAATTTTAATTGTAGTTATTATAATTTTCAAGTTATTTATTAATTAATTGTTATTTTAGCAATAAAATGCCACAACGCGACGTCGTACTTTGACTGGTTAAAGAACGTGATCGTAATCGATCATTATTGTGTGATGAACCCTTTAAAATTGCTCAAAAGATTTTGAATTTTGAAGTATGTAATGTATGTCATCGTCGTTGCTTTGATTTACAAATTAATAAAGATGGATTTTGTTGTATTTGTCATAAATTTAAAATAAAAAATGAATTGAATATTTTCACAGCGGATAATAACATTGATCTATTTTATATAAAAAACCGCTCTGTCATAGTCCCTCGACCAAGACGAAGGTTTTTACGAAGTGTCCTTTTTCGATTATATACATTTTACATATACACACCAATATATATTTGAACCAAACCTGTATAAGAAGTACAATTTATGTAATTTATTGTTTACGTTTATAAATCAACGTGGCCTTTTGACCAATAGCCACACAAATCTATATATATAAAAAGAGAGTGTTTGTTTGTATGTCCTCGATTTTCCCTAAAACTAACCATTGACCTTCGGTAGGGGATTATGTCATTGGGTAGCCCTTAGGCTCCCATTGTGAATAAGGGAGTTTGGTGGGGGTGCATTGTGAATAAGGCAGTTTGGTGGGGGTGGAATTAAAAATGATCTAGGAATTCATAGAAAATAGATTAAAAAAATAGTTCTAATAATTTTCAATAGATGTTCTGGAATGTTCCATGGATTTCTATCGAATTTTCTAGAATTTTCTCGAACATTCTGGAATGTTCTAGGGATTTCTATCGAATTTTCTAGAACTTTCTCGAATATTCTCGAATGTTGTATGGATTTTTATTGAATTTTATCAAACTTTCTCGAACAATCTGGAATGTTTCATGGGTTTCTGTCGAATTTTCTAGAATTTTCTCGAACATTCTGGAATGTTCTATGGATTTCTATCGAATTTTCTAGAATTTTCTCGAACATTCTGGAATGTTCTATGGATTTCTATCGAATTTTCTAGAACTTTCTCGAATATTCTGGAATGTTCCATGGGTTTCTATCGATCTTTCCCTTACTTTTCCGTACACACAGAGAGTGTAGACATAATATTGGGATCGGCCAAAAAAATCTTACTGTTCCGTACACACAGAGAGAATTAAAAAAAAAGTCTTTCATTTAACAATTTTGATATTTAAATGTGCAAAAACAACCCAGCGAAGCGGGTTTAACAGCTAGTAATTTTCTATTATGTAGGTTTGTTTATGTACAATAGTCGGGACTTGACGCGCAATATAGAAAGGTCAATTATTGGTTTTATAATAAAAGGGTATGTAAAATTTATAATGATCAGGTTTGCCTCTTAAGATATTTCCAAACTATTGTTTGGTTTTCAAAAGTTCACAAAATTAATTTCAATATAGTATATTCATGAAGCTTCAGAAATCAGCTGAATTTTGTTGAGAATTTTATGGTGTTTTTGAGAAAATTGTTAAGTAAGAGAAATTTAACATGCACTTCCATAAGCAATGTTAAATAAAATTCACAATTCCAACTGTTTTTACCAATGAGCTCTCTCAATATGGTGACGGTTGTTCTGAAAATCGACACATGTTTTCCTCAATAGGGTATTCTACTATGTTTGAAAAAGTACTTCAAAATGTTGATTTTCCTTATATAAACCTAAAATTTTAAACCATTTTTATTCTCGCAAAAACGCTGCCAGCCATTTTAGTGACGTAATATTGGTAAAAACAAGAGTCGTGTATTTAATTATTGTAATAATAAATAAAGTTTATGGTAACATAACCTACAATTACTAGCCATCAACAAATAAAAGCCATCAACAAATTAGTAACTAATGCATATTATTTTTGTCTAAATCATGTCACATGATCGCGGCTCGTGTTTAAGGTCACGTGATATACAGATAAAAAATTACAACTTTTAATTTTAATATAATAAAACAATAATTTTACTTTTATGAATCAAAATCAGAATATTTAAATATATTTCTACATAAATTTTAATTTTTAGCAAATTTCATAATTTATTTTTCATTACCGAAAGTACCGTTTTGTTTAGAAATATTTTCCGTATCCTTAGAAACATTTTTGTATAGCAAATTAATTATCGGGTTGTTAATTTTTTTTGATAAAATATGCGTAAAAATAAGAGCGATCTGCTCGATTTTAATAACCGAATAATCGATTTTTTGGGCTAAGCAATCGATTTTTTTAAGTCGATATTTAGTACTGAATCGATACAGTGAATCGATTTATCACCCTATAAACTCGAGATTCGATGATTTTTTGTCAAATAACGACAACTAACATATATCTCTCAAGAAAGTAATTACGATTAGATAGTTTGTTATCTGATTATGACTATGATGTGTTCGAAATACACTTATATAAGAAAAATAATCCATAATTTCTTTTATGATCTAATCATTTTATACGTAACAATCATGAAAAACTAACAATCTATGAAAAAATTTCCAGTTAACCTTCTTTTTTATCTGATATTATATTGCGTGTGGTTTTATACTTTTTTTAAATCATTTTTCATTATTAGATAAATAACTTGAATTTTCCATACTGTCCATAATAAGTGATTAAATAGAAGAATTTTGTATGAATTTTATGCGACGAAAATCATACTGTACTGGAATGTCGAATTTAATATTAATTATGATTATAACAATACGTTTTTCTGATGGTTGGATTGTGCCAGGTGAGAACAAAGTTTTAAAATAGATACCAACGAATATTTGATTGCACACGATAGAATTGTCCATACGATTCCAGGATAACATAAAGATTTTCTTGATATCAAAATTTGAGGATATTCGGTATAAGTGATAGTTTACTTTTTCGAGGTATGCAGTGAAAGGGAAGCTATGGTTATCATTCGTGCCCGTTTTAGCATTAATAATTTCATTCATTGAATAAATATTTCATTATTATCTTTATTTTTATTGAAAATTTCATTTTCTAGCAACAAGTATCATTGACAAAGTAGTGTTAAATGAACAGAAAGCGAGATATTTCATATAGTCTAGTTAACATCTACGATTTTTTCTAACTTTTTTGTATATTCTCCGAAAATTACGAAATAGGTGTCATTCGATTCGTAATTTTATGTAGAAAGTTTACTGAAAAAAATGAAATGGCGCTAAAAAAAATTGCAAAAGTTATAAACAATTAAGTGAAAAATAAAATAGGGGGCTCAGTTTTTTTTGAATAACTCAAAAAATATTGAAAATTTTCGAAATATGAAAAAAGATCCAAAAAGATGAAGAAATTTCCTAAAATAAAGTTTCTACTGCCGAAATTGTATCTCTAATATTTATAATTTTTACAGAGCCTTGAAAATAGCGCAAAATATGGCAAGTTTGGCTCTCGCGCGGGTTCTGTCTTTGAGACCTTCTAACAAAAAAAATTATTTAAACATATAAAATATGAATATTAATAAATAAAAAAATTAATGTAGTTTTGAGATACATGAATAATCAATAATCCGTGGTTGAAAAATTTTTTTACTAATTTTTCCATTAGTTATGTTACAATTTTTTCTATATAGAATGTTAACATAAAATCTCCGATAATTATTAAATTAAAACCCCAGAATTGTTTTCCCTCCGTGAAGTTATTCTTATTAAGCTTACAAATAAATTACCGTTTTTTAAATTTTAAAATTTTGATTTTTCAATTTGTTATTAACATTTGAATATTAACAAATGAAAAAAAGTAATGAAAAAAAATATTTTTTTTTAAATTTTTTTATTGTTTTAATTTTTTATAATTAAAAGCTACATAAAAATAATTTTTTCAAATTTTTTACAATTGTTGTTTAAAAAATTGTTATAAACAAATACATTGTTTATGAGTAAATCGAAAATTTTTTTTTTTGCAATATGTTCATTAACACAAATTATGATTTAAAATAAAAACATTTTTTCTTAAAAAAATTTATTTGTTGCTTAAAAATGCGTTTGTTAATTAACAATCTTTTTTAGCTATTAATTATTAATATTAAGAAATATTATTATTTTTTTAAATTTTTTAATTGTTTTAATTTTTTATAGTTAAAAGCTACATAAAAATAATTTTTTCAAATTTTTTACTCATAAACAATGTATTTGTTTATAACAATTTTTTAAAAAACAATTGTAAAAAATTTGAAAAAATTATTTTTATGTAGCTTTTAACTATAAAAATTAAAACAATTAAAAAATTTAAAAAAAATAATAATATTTCTTAATATTAATAATTAGTAGCTAAAAAAGATTGTTAATTAACAAACGCATTTTTAAGCAACAAATAAATTTTTTTAAGAAAAAATTTTTTTATTTTAAATCATAATTTGTGTTAATGAACATATTGCAAAAAAAAATTTTCGATTTACTCATAAACAATGTATTTGTTTATAACAATTTTTTAAACAACAATTGTAAAAAATTTGAAAAAAAAATTTTTATGTAGCTTTTAACTATAAAAAATTAAAACAATAAAAAAATTTTAAAAAAATATTTTTTTTCATTTGTTAATATTCAAATGTTAATAACAAATTGAAAAATCAAAATTTTAAAAACGGTAATTTATTTGTAAGCTTAATAAGAATAACTTCACGGAGAGAAAAAAATTCTGGGGTTTTACAAATAACATTCTATATAGAAAAAATTGTTAGTTAACAATTACATAACTAATGGAAAAATTAGTAAAAAAAATTTTCAACCACGTATTATTGATTATTCATGTATCTCAAAAATACATTAATTTTTTTATTTATTAATATTCATATTTTATATGTTTAAATAATTTTTTTTGTTAGTAGGTCTCAAAGACAGAACGCGCGCGAGAACCAAACTTGCCATATTTTGCGCTATTTTCAAGGCTCTGTAAAAATTATAAATATTAGAGATACAATTTCGGCAGTAGAAACTTTATTTTAGGAAATTTCTTCATCTTTTTGGATCTTTTTTCATATTTCGAAAATTTTCAATATTTTTTGAGTTATTCAAAAAAACTGAGCCCCCTATTTTATTTTTCACTTAATTGTTTATAACTTTTGCAATTTTTTTTAGCGCCATTTCATTTTTTTCAGTAAACTTTTTACATAAAATTACGAATCGACTGACACCTATTTCGTAATTTTCGGAGAATATACAAAAAAGTTAGAAAAAATCGTAGATGTTAACTAGACTAATAATAGTAAAAACTATTATAGGCCTAAGAGAAGTTTTTAGATTCTGTTTCTAGGGAAAACATTTTTTATTCACATTCGGTTATTCAAAAAAAAAAAAAAAAAAAAAAAAAAACACTGACAAAAATTTTTTAAAAGCTAGTAGCATGAAAAAAAAAATCAAAACTTTCGCAAACTGGAAATTTGTGATAAAATGTCAGGTAAAAGGTTAATTTGTGAAAATATTTTTGAAATGTATATGCTTGAAACGAATTTTGACACATAGAGTTGTGTTCCATAATTTATGTCAGTTAGTGTACATAAATTACGAACACAACATATTACATAAATTAATGGATCTATTTTCTTATGCGGAGATTGATCGGAGCGCGGAGTAATTTCCTAACCTATTTGTTTGAATATTGATAGGAGTTCTCTTTCTACTTGGGATCTCGGACGGAATGGATTAAAGGAAATAGTAACAATAATGGATCCTAGATTCTGTATAACCTTTAAATTATTTGCACGTGGCGTATTTTAAAACAATATGTGAGCGAGCTGAGGTATTTTTATAAAAATGATCTGGTATGTTTTGATTTATTCTTATTATTGGGTTTTGGGGTTACAGTTTGAAAGTTTTTAATTTCACTTTGTTATGCATCCTTTTAAACATTTAATATAAATTTATTTAATGTTTCTAGATTAAAGTGACTTAGAATTTGTAAATTGTTATTCAGTAAACACTTAATGTGTTGAATTTGTATACTTTATTAAATGCTTGATTTAGAGTTTGTAAATTGTTATTCAGTAAACACTTAATGTGTTGACTTTGTATTCTTTATTAAATGCTCGATTTAGAGTTTGTAAATTGTTATTCAGTAAACACTTAATGTGTTAAATTTGTCTACTTTATAAATTTTTGTAATTGATTATGGTTTACATAAAATACCTTTACATAAAATACCTACCCCATCTAGGGTTACCACTTTCTTTTTTATTTTTGCTTCAGTTGGACCAGAAATTTGTTTACTGTGTCTGCATTTTTATGGTAAAAATACAAAATTAAGGTTTAATTTGTTATAGTTTAAAAATAATGTAACTGTTATATAATACTTTCTGTACCCTGCCACGTTTCACTGTTGCCCATTATGGTACCATGAAAATAGATGAGAAATTTAACAACTAGTAAAATTTATATTATGATAAACCCCCGATAAAAGACTTCACAACTTTTAAACGGCTGAACTGATCTTCATATAATTTCCGGATTGGAAAATATTCGAATTTGCATCTCTACTTCAACTCTTTCCCTTTATCCTCTTGCATTGGGGGGGGGGCGGTATACAGTTTTCAATAACACGACATAACACGACATTTCTCCTCATTTTAATATAGCTCATACACCAGAATAAAACAAAGACCTTAATTTATAAGTATTCTGGAGAGTTGCTTCGTCGAAAAATTTTTATTTAAAAATCATAGAATACATAAACATTACAATTTGGATTCATAATAAAAAAATTTAATGAAAGTGTAATGAAAGTAAGAGTGTAATGAAAGGGGGATAAGTGAGAGTAAGAGATTTGAAGGCTACGATGCGGTACTACGATACGATACTTTTAAAATGAAAATGACCCAGCGAAGCGGGCAGGTATCATGATAGTATATATGAATCATATATATATATATATATATATATATATATATATATATATATATATATATATATATATATATATATATATATATATATATATATATATACAGGGCGTTCTGTTATTAACTGCAGATCGTTGGCCTACAGAATAAGCTCATAAAGACGAAGGAAAAAGTTATTTACCAATTTTGGATTTGAGCCCTAGTTTGGGCGCTACAGGTATGGCAAAAATTGATAAATTTGTTCATTCACTGACTATGATTCGATAACCAGCAGCCAATGATAATCAGTAAATATAAGTGAATTTTATTTAATTATTTTGAACAAGAGAAGGGATTTTTTTAAAGTATAAAATGATTCAATTGGACTTCATCAATCCAGCCTACTTTTTATATTTTAACTATTATGGTATTGTGTTAATACATAAGAAAAATAGGACGTCTTACAATCTATTAACATACCTACACACATATAGTCCAGGAGGAATCGGCACATAAGTACCGAAAACTATTCCACCTCAATTTTTTTATGCGATCCTTTTCAAATTGCCCTCCTAATGATATAAATGCATGTTGCCATTTCGCAACCCGTTGCCATAAAAAGTAATATAAACTGATGAAAAAGTAATTTTAATGACATGTTCCAATTTATGCTTAAATAACTTTTGAAAAATTGATTTCAGAAAAAAATTTATTAAAAACAAATTGTAGACAATTTAATTATTAACCTTCAAAAAAAAATTCATATCTTTAAAAATATTAACTTTATCGTGAAAAGTCATAGGACCTTTTTTATTGGTATTTCAATAAATAATATTAAAAAAATTTGTCCGGTTGAAAAATAACAATTCATTGCAAATGTTTAAACAATTTCGGTTTAAACAATATGGCACCGGGTTGCGCCATGGCAACATGCATTTATATCATAAGGAGGGCAATTTGAAGAGGATCGCATAAAAAAATTGAGGTGGAATAGTTTTCGGTACTCATGCGCCGATTCCTCCTGCACTAATACAATAAACAGACTATATTATATTTCGAAGAAATACCAATAAATATCATACGTAAAGAAACAACAAGTTGAGACGAGTTGGATGATTCAGTATAGTCAAACACAAAAACAATTGATTAGAGCAGGAGACGGTCATTTCATTAATACTTATGTTTTGCATGAATTTTTATTATTCAAAATAGTTTACATATGTAACAAATAAATTATTTACATATGTAACAAATGCTCAATGCGATCTCCATGTGTGTCAAAAACCAACGTTAATCTTCGATATCTAGAAGAAAATTACATATGGTTTTCGAGCTGGAATTTACCAAAGTTTTCATTTTCTAAAAATCGTTAGTTAAATGAATTATGAAATATTTGTACATTAATCACAGATTACATTAATCACAGAAAATTACAGCTAATACTAAATAATAATAAAATAAACCCATCGTATCAGAGTCTTCAAAATCAGTCATCTTATTCTACTTTTTCATTTTTCATTTTCTAAAAATTATAATAATAAATTCTCCTACAAACTCAAGAAAAGTATTTTTCGGAAATGTTCAAAAATAAATGTATAATAAGTATGTCATGCGTGGTACACAAAGAAAATTTGGGTTCTTTTATCAAGCTACAAACGGCCAATGAAATGAATGATTTATAATAATTTGTACATTAATCACAGCACAGATTACATTAATCACAGTCTTCTGATATTCCTAGATATTCCTAGAATTTGTAGAAAAACTAATGCTTTTTTGAAAATGCATAATCAGCTTATGGAGTAAGATTATTGAATTTGAAGACTGATATGATGGGTGTTTTTTTATTATTATTTAGTATTATTAGTAATCTCCTGTGATTAATGTAATCTGTACTGTGATTAGCGTACAAATAATTCATAACTTATTCATTTCATTGGTCGTTTGCGGCTTGAAAATTATATACCACGCTTACTATACTTCATTTACTTTTGAAAATTTCCGCAAAAAGCTCTTTTTGAACTTGTAGGAAAACTAATGATTTTAAGAAAATGTAAAATTTGGTTAATTCCAGCTCGAAATTCCTACATAATTTTTGTTGTTGGTATTGAAGATCAAGGTTGGTTATTTAAACCATTTGTTACATAGGTATGTAAATAATTTATAAACTATTTTGAATTATTATAAATTTACACAAAACATACGTATTAATAAAACGATTGCCTCCTGCTCTATTCTGTTGTTTTTATTATAATATTATTTGAAAAGAATTAACATGTTATTTATTATTTATGTAAAGTATAGGACAACCCACTATTTTATATAATAAAACCATTCCAGCCTTAAATAACTAGGTGAATTTTGATTGGATAAAATTATTTGTTTTGTATTAATTTTAGATTAATTTATTTGGTTAATTATCTCGCAAATTAGGCTTCATATGGAAAATTGGTAAATAACTTTTCCCTTTGTTTTTATGAGCTTAATCTGTAGGCCAACGATCTGCAGTTAATAACAGAACACCCTGTATATATATATATATATATATATATATATATATATATATATATATATATATATACTTAGATGCATTGCTTAACGCATGTATTCTGTCATACTAGTGATATTGGTATCCCTAGATGGTACAAAAACGGCCTGTATAGTATATGTGTATATATATATTCATCTGTATATATGAATATTTATAAGAGCTCGAGGTGCTCATAATCACTACAATTACAACATAGCATAGTCATAAATGTGACTATGTGTATAAATGTATAAATGTGGGAATTTTTTTTATAGTTTATTAGTTTTTGGGAGGAAAATTATTACTTTCAAAGGTGGTGTTCTTTGAGAAATTTTTTCAACGTTGAAAATCGTATTTTACTCGTATATTTTGTAACGCATATTTCTTTTCAGTTTAATGTTTTGATTTTTTTTTCCAGGGACACTTTGGTGTGGACCTGGAAATATATCCACAGGTAACTATAATTTAGGGATATTAAAAGGAGTTGATGCATGTTGTAGAGACCATGATCTTTGTGAAGATTACATACCAGGTTACGGAACTAAAAATAATTTAAGAAATCCCTCACGTTTTACCAGGTAATTAAAATAATATACCATGTCTAACAGACACGAGTATACTGATAACGATTCGTCAGTTATTTGATCGGATACTAGGCCTACATACGAGGAATGTTATCTCTGTCATTTAGTAATGTTTCAGCGTCAGCCAGTAATCAGTTTTATCTTAGATTGCTGCGTACAACACTCAAAATATGTGTGGAGAAACGAAAAAATTCCTCACTCAAAAATGAATATCGCTATTTTGAGCGTTATCCTTTAGTATTGGTTAGCAATAAGTAACGCGACTCTGTTACTGGTTCTTTGGCCATTCATTAACTCCAAAAACAAAATAAATTTGATGGCTGTCAGGTGAAGTAGAAGTGTATCTGTATACTCGTTGATATAATGAAGAAAAAGGAATTCAACTTTGTTTAATAATTGTTCCATGAGTTTTGGTTTTAGATTACTTAGGCTAAAAGTAGATCTCGTTGAAGGCTTATGCGAGGGTAGGCTTGAAAATACATGATAAGATTCCAGCATGCACATATTTTCGACAGTTTTATACTTGTTTTCTCAACAACAACAACAACAACAACAACAAAAAATGAAATGCTAATATTAAAAAATGACTGCAGTATTAATTACCACTATACCATCTTGTCAGTTTGAACTTTTTTTAATTCAAATTTATGACTTTCAAACGGCTATAGTCGATACTAGACAATACAAAAAGGATGAATGAATTATTTGAAAATATCGAAAAACGCCGTTTCTTGAATTTGTCGAAAAACAATTGTTTTTTGAAAATTGAAAATGTAGCAAATGTCAGTCCCTATCAAAGATTTAAACTACATAGTCTATGGTATTTGTCACTTTTCCATTTTCCTACATCGACTAGCTTACTTCAATGATCTAATTAGATCAGATTGTTTTGATTACCACTGATTTTGCTCTACCATACTATACTTTCAAAATTCTGATTACTCTCAATTATACTGTGTTTTTCTTCACTTTTAGATTAAATTGTAACTGTGATGACACATTTTGGTCTTGCTTGCATGCAGTAAAGGGTATAATTAATGGTATTAAAGCTGCTACAATTGGTTCTATATACTTTAATGCTCTTAATCGACAATGTTTTCGAAAAGATTATCCGATTGTGAGCTGTATTAAACAGCAATTCGGTCGATGTCTTCAATATAGGATGGATGTTTCTCGTAAAAGAATATACCAATGGTTTGATTTACAACATTTTTATTTAAGCTAATAACCAGTTTATATTTGACTTAATATTTCGTTTAATAAAGAGAAAGTTAAATTAATTGATTCATAAAGAGAGAAAAATTACCTAGAAAAGCCTTCGTTCCAGGTCATGACTGTCTGTTTTTATGTTTTACTTTAGTGGTAACAATCTGTTTGCATTCAATTTGAAAATTTTTTTCAATATACGTACGAAGCCATGAATTTAATTCGAATTAAAAAAGGTTTGAGAAGTTTGTTATTTACTCGTGTATAACGATAAAACAAAAACAGGAAATTCCTTTTGGTAAATATTCATTTATATATTTAAAGGCTAATTTAAATCTTAACGCATATACCGGTGATTTGCGGTTCATTCATCAGTTGATCTATCAGTTTTTTATTCAACAAAACATCGATATAATTAATGTTGGTTAGAGAAACTTCAGTCCAAGAAAAAAGGCATTTGATTCAGAAACCGAATCCTCTCCAATAGTTTTTTTTTTTTTTTGGAGCGGGTGGAAAATGTTTGCCTGAGTGTACTCAATAAAATCATATTCTTGCGAACTTATGTTTTTTTGATTAACGCCAAAGTTGGGCAAAAGGAGCCTACTTCCGGACATCTAAAATAGTCAAATAGTTTTAATGTCTATACAGTTTTTTCATTCTCAATATAAAGTTATTTGTACAATTATTTTTCTTACACCAATATTGATTTCCAAAATCATTAGCAATATACGCAACAAAATTGTCTTTAAATCTCGAAGTCATAAAATTATTATTAAATATTGTTTTTATTACTTAAATACATTTCTATGTAACATTTTTGTTACATAAAATAAACAAATTGTCTATTTTTGAAGCAGATATTACTAATTCGATATTCTACAAGATAATAATGACCATGAACAAACTACCCATGCGCATATTAATTAATATTCATTGTACATAAATTACTAAATTTGAGGGGACTGTCGATAAAAAATTGTATGCGAAGAAGGAATTTTTAAGGAAGGCTCAAAAAAAAAAAATGCTACATAATGTTAAATCCTACAAAAATAATGATTGATAATGAAATTCATTTCATTTTTTAACTATTGGGAAAATTAACCATGAGTTTTACAACCATCGTTTTCGTAAATAAAAGTTGTCATCTTTTTTTTCCATTTATTTTTTAATCCTTTTAAGAAAACTTGATAAAACTTGAAAATAAAATAAATGTAACAAGTTATAACAAACAATTTACTGAGTAAATTGTTGAAATACCATGTATAGACAGTCTTGATTACACTGTCACATTACACATACATACATATATGTCACACATACACAACTGATATTCCCATATAATACATACTATTAAATTTGCGCCTAATTTGCACCCTCACGGGTAAACAGTGCTGTTTACGAAAAAATGTTTCAAACAAAAGTTATTTATTTATTTTTTTTTTTTTATAAGGAACATTTTTTACATTTAAACTTTTGTTCCATCTCTAACGGCTTACAAAATGGGTCCTACGGACTCAAAACCCAATTCACCTATGTTGCTCATTTACGAACTCGACCTCACTTTTTAGGTCCTGAGTACGCTGTAAAAATTCCAGCTTAATATCTTTTTTGTTTTTGGGCTATCGTGTTGATAGACGGACGAACGGGCGAACGGACAACCGAAAATGGACTAATTAGGTGATTTTATGAACACCTAGGTATACCAAAATTTTGTTGGTAGCATCAATATTTTTAAGCGTTACAAACTTGGGACTAAACTTAGTATACCTTGTATACTACATATTTACATGGTATAACAAAAGACATTATTAGCTTTTCTGTAGATTATTTTACTGAATAATTCGTTTGCTTCTACCTGGACTATGTACTACCTGTGCATTGTATTCATTTTTAATTAATTTGCTTGTTTAAAATGATTATAGACACATTAGCCAAATAATCATTTTTTTCCCCAAAACAGGCAAAACATTGATGTTATATGCTTTTTTAGTGACAGTATAGTGAAATAGTAAATTTTCTTCTGAATTCGTTTATAATTAATAATCATGTTTTAAATTACAATATTTATTCAAGCCAATTTGCGATATTTTTTGTCAGGAAAACGTTTCTATGACATACTTAAACAGTTAAATTGTCACCAGCTACTCAGTCAAATCCAATATAATCACAGGGTAGTTACGCCTCTGTATGAAACACTACTTTCCCTCTTTTATAAACAAACACACATTTAGGAACTTTTGTTATTTTCAGGAGCGAACAAAGTATTGTTTTACCGGTTTATTAATTTATTAGAGTTCGCCCCACGGCATTGTCCACGTGAAACTATATACTTCACAAAATTTTCCTAACTTATTATACATATCTATTTATAATTTTGCCTGTGACTCCAACATAAAATGGTTTTAAAATAAAACACAGTATAGCAAAGCGAAATCAGTTGAAATCTTGAAATTTTCAAATTTAGAAACTCTACTCTTTAGTCTAGGATATAGCGCATCAACTTTCTGCCGCGTGGTAAATAAGCTCCAGAGTCGATGTGGAGCATTTTCTCTCATAGGAAAATATACATAATAGAACGGAAATTTTTTACATAGAAGGGGATGTAGAAACCTGGGAAAAAGTGGACCCTAACGGCCTGGAAGCAAAGGTAAGCCAAAGAATCCATTTTTTTAAACTGGTTATAATAGTGGCAAACAAAACTTTATGGCCGTTTCGGAGGAGATGGGGTTGAAGTAAAAAAATAAAAAACCGAAAAAAAGTGGATCCTTACCAAAAAAACTCAAATGCGATTTTCTTGTTGCAACATGTATGTGCATGTTGCATCTACATGTTCCGCCAGGAAGAAATCAGAAAAACTACCCTTACCACAAAATCGCACTTGAGTTTTGCCGGTTAGGATCCATTATATTTTTTTGGGTTTTATTCAACTCCACCCCCTCCGAAAACGTCATGAAGTTTTGTTTACCACTATTTTTACCGGTTTACAAAAAATTGATGCTTTGACTTACCGTTAGTTCCAGACGATTTGGGTCCACTTTTTTCCCCAGATTAAGATTTTCCCCAGATCTTAAAAATGGCCGTTCTATCATGTATATGTCATATGAGATAAAATGCGCCACATGAAGCTTATTTACTAAGCGGTGGAAAAGTTGGTAAAAATAACAAAATGAGTTTTGTCATAGAATATAGGATATCTGACCGTGATATCCAATAAGAATCAACTTTTATCAATAAACATTGTCGATAGTGTAAAAAAATTGATATATTTTTCCCTTGGTAAGAAACTTCAAATTTTCTACAATCTTCCTGTGCGAATTCCAAAATTGATATCTGTGTAATTCATATTCCGTTTTGTCCCATGCAGGAATATTTATGAAGAATAATTTTTTTTATTGTGCAACAAATACCCATGAAAAAAGTTAGCCTTTTGGTGCCGACCTAATTGGACACACTGTATATACAGATTCACTGATACTATTTTTAGAACAGTATTTTTGAATATAAAATAAATTCTATCCCATTCTCACGTGTTACATTTCTACTACCAAATGGTATTGGACAATTATCAATTGAAAATTATTAATTTTTTGACAATAAAAAAAGCTTAGAATGAAGTCTTCTAAGACATTCCTCTTCAAGATTTTATCTTACGTAAAAAACTTAATTGTTTTTCAGAAGAGAAAAATCATATGGAATTCATTACCCCCCCCCCAAATACTCGTCAACTATAAATATGCCTACACAATTTTGTTACTTCGTTTCTTTCAAAAGCTAACTAAGCGTCCCGTTCGGAAATATTTGTATGTTCTATCTCTTATCGTGCGATGCTAAATTACGTTCTGCACGCAACAAATAATGTTTTGTAATATAACTTTCAGTACGAACGAAGAACGAATTTTTATATTTTCGTATTTATGTTTTAAACCCGGTAAAATCCGTCATTGAGCATGATAATAATAATTGATGATAATAATAATTTATCCCGTTTAAAAAATGCTCCAAATCGTAAAATTGCAGGTTGCAGGTAGGTAACCCGGTAGGATATTGTTTACACTATAAAATTGACTGAATCGCTTCGGGAAAAATTTTATCATATAATTAAGGCCAAAATTAAAAAATTTTATTGCACATTTTTCTCTAAACTCTCAAGTTTTTCGAGTAAAATATTCGAAAAATTGGCAAAAACGCGATTTTTACGATTTTATCCCTCAAAAAGTGCATAAAAAATTAGATCTTTGATATATGCTTAAACTTTTAATTTGTAGTGTAAAGCTTACTCAACAAAATCACACAAAAATTTTTGCCCTCATTGAATATTAAGTTAAGAGAGTGCGCGAAAAACTACACAAGAATAACGATTTTCTGTTCTATACATACCAGAAAGATGGGATTGTCACCCATGGGCTCGAAATAAATCGACTTTATTTGGATTCAATTGGTGAAAATCTCATCTTTCTAGAATGTATAGAACAGAAAATCGATATTCTCTAGGGGGTTTTTCGTGCGCTCTCTTAACAAGTATCAATCAAGCACTTAAAATGCAATAGCCCAAACATTTTTGCGGGATATTGTTGAACAGGCTTTAGACTACAAATAAAATTTTAAAAATATTAAAAATCTGAATATTTTATACACTTTTTGAAATGAAAATCCTAAAAATCGCGTTTTTTTCAAATGCTACGAATTTTTACTCATAAACTGGAAAGTTTAAAGAAAAATGTTTAGAACATTTTTTGTTAATTTTGGCCCCAAAATTTTTTCCAAAGCTATTCGATCAATATTATTTATTTGTTAAAAAAATTAGTTTAAACAATACCTGCACTTTAACGTTCAGGGGCATTTTTTAAACGAGATCCTGCAATAATTTTCCATTTGTAAATTACCCATGGTTCATGACGGATTTCTCCGGGTCTATTTAATCTAAAAAGTGCATTCAGTAGTTGTAAAAATAAATAAAATATTGCATTCTAAACAAAGGGTACTTAAAGCAACATCGCTAGTTATTATTATTGTACTGTTGTTCCTTTCAAACAATAAAAATAATAATATATTTTTGATTTATGAAAATTTCAAGTTCTTTACAAAAGAATAGTTTCGTAGAATACAGTGTGTTCCATTTTAATTACCCTATTTTAAAACGTATCATGTAAATTGAACGTAATTAACAATCTAGATTCTAAGCTGTTAAATGGTAAAGAGCTTGCTTTTATGCAAAATGGTATATCAAGTTCGATTTTATTTCAGGTCTTGCAAACGAAAGAAATAAGAAACTGAAGGCATTAACAAGTCAACATTGAACTTGTAATGCACTAATTGTGTGATTTTATGCATACGGTTTGTGAATTTAAGCATTATTTGCCATTTTGGAGTTTACCTTTAAACTTTTAAGTTTTAATTTTCTTTGCTTGCTTTTTTATTTTTTAACGAAAACGCGAGAAAATTTTAAAGAATAATCAGAAAAAATATCACTGTATTTTCAGCGAATTTTCTTTTCGAAATATCCCTCTTCGGAAGAAAAATGAACAAATGGAATTCAGATTTCACTTATATATCAATTTTTAGAGAAGTCCTATCGCTGACGGTTTCTGAGACCTATTGAAGAAAAACCTTTCGAAAATTATTTATGTTATGGGGAAGGTTCGATCAAACTCTTGTTATTATTATAATTAATATATAATTATTTATGTAGAATATATGTATTGGTTTTTAATTAATTCGATACCGCCATTGATAGGGTAGGTAATACTATAATTTGCATTAATTTTGAAAATATTATGGTACTTGGTACGAATATTGTATGTACCTCCCTTTTAATCTTTTCCTACAGGGTAAAAACTTGAACAAAACAATTTTTTTTTTAAATATTGGTTTTGTTAAAGTCTTTACACGAGAAAACCGCCTGTCGATCAATTTTTAGTGTTTTGAATAGTCTTGCCTTTTATTCAAACGAATGGAAGACGACTGTAAAAAGCATTTCTCTATGTTTTACAAAAAAATGTTAATTTTTAACTATGAATTAGTACGTTGTACATGATATTTTATATATTTTTCTGTTGCTTGTAGATGTATATATGACCTCTATCATTGGCCGACTGTAAATAAAATAAAGTTCGAAAACTAAAACCCCGAAAATTACAGAATCGCGCTCTAAAAATTATGAAAATAAGAAAATATTTTCATTTGAAATTGTTATGATACGTAACAATTCGTAACGTCGTAGGACCTAACATTAAACCGTTTTCGATAAGACCGGAAAGAGGTCCCTTTTGAACCCTGAAGGACTAATTTGACCATTATACCTACACTTTAATTTTTTGAAAGAAGATTAAATTTACAGAAAGGTAAGCCTAAAATCGTCTCTATACCCTTTGGGTTTGAGTTTTTTTTTAATATATCGCTTAATTTCATTTTGGAATATGGTGTAAAAATTATGATGATCCAATAACCAACGGTTTACAATTCTTGAATATGGTGTAACAACTATGGTGTACCAACAACCAACGATTTACGTGCATGATTTATAAAACCATAGGCAACGGTCAGCTTGTAAATAGAAATAAAAAAAATTTGTCTTTTTCCTTTCTTTTTACCTTTAGATTATTCGATAACAAAACGACACTGGCAACGTGACAACCAGTCTTCAGCTTATCTGAATTCTGATCAAATACCATCATTTCAATACAAATTTTGTTCGGACTATATCAATAGCTGGTGAATAACTCAAAATGTTTCAAGGTACATTTGATTATACACAAAGTGATTTTTAATAATTTTTCAGCATTTTTTTCTTAAAAAATGGATTGTTATATCAAAAATCCGTTAAATTAACGTCTTCTTATTTTCACGGCACTGTACCAGTCTTAATTCCGTTTGATTTCAAGTATTTTCAGGTTAAAAAGTATCCACCAAGAAAATTGTTTACACCACATTCTCAAAATAGTAATTTTTGCGTGCGAATATTTTCCTATACTATCCCTACAGTTTTAAGCCTTAGAAAGTCGTCAAGTTCATTACCGACTGACCATCGTTTGATCAAGAAAACGCCGTCAGAAAATAAATCAATACACATTATTTTATTCCCCCTCAAAATTGTACCAGTTTTCTATGGTACTAGAACATACATAAAATAGTCAGGTTGTGTCATACCATTACAATCTGTGTAAAGCTAGTATTATTTATTAACAGATAATTTAAACAAAATATAAAAATTGATAGTTATTTTTTATTCAAAAACCTAAATATGAAGCAAATTTACAAAAAACTTATTCAAAATTTAATTTTTTTAAGTTAACATTACTCGTAACAAACCTTAGAGCTTTTGAAAAATTAATGCAGTTTTGGTTTTCCACCTTACCCCTCAAATATCAAACTTCTTTCTTTTGAACGCACATAAGTTGTAGTTTACATTGTAGTTTTTGGTCTACGTTACCTGTAAAAAAGTAAAACAACATTAATAGTCTATCTATTAAAAAATGATAAGAGAAAAGTCAAATTTACTATTTTCTCTTTGTATCCTTAACGCTCACCGAAGTAGATAGGGATAGCTAACTATAACAACATTGTAATAGCGTTATCGCTTTTACTTTTATTTACACGCAGGTTATTTTTGTAAAGGTTCTATTCTTTTTGTTTACCCCAGTTCTTGAAGCCAAAAACAATTTTTTCTGTGCCAGAGCTTACCTTGGACTTCTTAGGCTCTTTATATCTTTTATCCCAAAACAAAAAATTGGCACAAAAAGAACCTGGCAATATTAGATAGGAAAATGGCTTTCTGTTTTTTTTTTCTGTGTGACTTTTTCAAACCACCCCTAAAATGTTCTTAAGATCGTTTTGATCAAAAACTCTTAGGGCACCAAAACTTTTTAACGAGTAGTTTTCCAAACCGCTCCCAAAATGTTATTCGAATCGCTCTGATCAAAAGCTCTTACAGCCACAAAATTTTTATCGGGAAGTTTTCGAGCTACGGGCTGTATAACTATAATGTATGTGTAGCTTTGAATCTCCCCTAGCTTGAAAACATCTCCCCTGTTAAAAAGTTTTGTGGCCAAGAGAGCTTTTGATCAGAATGATCCAAAGAACATTTTAGGGTGGGGTTAGAAAAAGTTTCACAGAAAGTCATTCTCTTATCTAATCTTGCGGGGTCGTATGATACTTTTATTAAATTTGTACATTCTCTTTCTATCGAACCTTTGATATTTCGAAATTAGGTTTCAAACAAAAAATATTCCAGTTTTGTATAATGAATTACTTTGAAATCTTATAAAAGTATCAAATGTGCTAATTTTGGATTTTGAGAAAGTTTAAGTAAGGTTTCAAAATAGTATCCCAAAGATAAAAATCGTTTAAGCATTCCAAAGCAGTTTCTGGTACAGAAAAATTAGCTGCAGGCAAAACGTCAAAGAGAACCTTTGGTTGTGTCCATAACTTTGACCTGTTTCTCAAATTCTAGTTTGAGATTCTGGTTTCAAAGTTATTTTAACTTGATCATAAAGTGTGGGCTTCAAAGTTATTACACAGAAGAATGACCTTTATTGTCCTTGATAATTTTTATTAACAAAATTTTTCTAAGATAAGCGTATTTTTTTTCGATTAAATGGAATTATGACTAACGAAAGATAACGATGTTCGAAAAAATGCTTTAAAAAAATTTGTTTTTTTATGAAGAACAACTTTCTAATTTGAAATGTTAGTTCTCTTAACTTTTAAAATCTAAATAGACTATTAAAGGAACCTGAAGAACTAGGTCTGATAGAATCTGATGTCAGAACATGACGTCCGCCATCAAACTCGACAACTTTGGCTTCAGTTATTGTTTGACTGGTTACCTGCAAAACCAGTTACTAGCCATAATATATTGAATTGGTCCACCCTGTAACCATAAACAATTATTCTTTATCAAAGCATATAAGTCGCATTTCCTTCCAAAGGTAACGCTTTCCGAAAACTTTATTATTAGTATTAGAGGATCAACTTTCTCATACCCATCATACTCGCTTTGGTTCCCTTAACCCCTGTGGCGATCCTCAACTTTGGCTCTTCATCACAGAAAATAATACTTCATGAATTGCAAAGTTAGCTAAAAGTTTCCCTCCAAATGCAAAAAACTGCATTTCTCTAGCATGTTTAGAAAAGAAAGAGCACTTCGGTGGGGGTGTTTTCCCATTTTCGAGAAGGGGGGTTAACAGGTCTACATCACAATTAAGGTTTTATTGTTGCACAGTTAATGATCATATTATTTACCAGCCATAATAGACCAGATTTATTAACATAATTTTACTCAAAAAAAAAAAAATTGTAAACGGCAGTTAAATGATTGCAAATGGTGAAGGGGGTTATACGAAATATAAAATAAGCCTATTACCAAGCAGAAAGTTGGAGGGTGTTTTTGGGGGGAATGAAAAGAAGTGGGAATTTGTATAATTACGTTTTTTTACTAAAGTTGCGGCCAAAATGAAATTACTTCAGTAGAAAAGTAAGATCACTGGCTAGTTCACGCCAAAATCTAGAACTTTTATAGCTTTTGTTTTTTTATTCACATTTCTGCAAAAATATCTGTTCGTGTTCTCAATAACCACAATTTTTTTAAAGTTTTTACATCTTTATTCATAAAAATGAAGATGCCATATAGGTACCAACGATTTAGGAACACGTTTGAAAATGCGAAAAAGGAAAAAAAATTAATTTTGCAACAATTTTTTTAAATTATATTTATCAGCTTTGTAGACCTGGTTTGGAGTCTGCTATCAACACAATATCATCAGCGGATCGTATATCGTTTATATTTTTCCCATTAACAGTCATACCCTCTTCACAATTTTTGAATTTTATTTTCCATATTATTCTCACTATAGATGTTGTATAATTATATGGGATAAAACATGCCCTTGGCGCAATTCCTGCGATATATCCCGATATTAAAAAAATTTGGGTCAATGATAAGTTTTATCGTAAATTAAATATATGCATTATCTAATAATTGACTTCATAGAATTTTTCATAAAGTTCTATGCAGTCAATAGGCTAAATTTTTAGCATTGTCTTGGCGCAGGGACCTTTATAGTGAATTCTATAAAATCCATACTGTCAAGTTAAGTACAAAAGGGTATCTGTAATTTTCGGGCAGTAAGGAAACCTTAGCACACGCCAGTAAAGAGTGTTAGTTCGAAAAAAAAAATTTTTTTTTTGTTATCAAGCAAACAGTTTTCATCAAATGTGGAGAAATTGATGGAGCTTCTTCTTATCAATTAAAAAAATACTTGCATAAATACCAATATATCGGCCATGTACGTTTAACCTACATCAAATTAATTTAATACTAGCATAACGTCTTCAATTCATATAATAACGCCCCAAATAATAGCCTGACTAAAATATAAATTCTCTCAAAATGCTCATTAATCGATTTATGTTTCATTCATTTTCCTCAGCTAAGGTTGTTTATATACCTACCTAGATGTGTATGTTCATTGTTTAGTATATTTTTTGTATACGTTATAAAAATATCATATGGAAAAGTTCAAGGTTCTTTGTGCTGCCACAAATAAAACACACATTTATACAGAGTGTTCTGTAATTGTCTGTAGAACTTGTAACGGACGTATCCTATATATTCTCACTATCGTGGATCGTTTTTCGCGTTGGGTTGAGTCGATTCCTCTTAAAAATGCTACAGAAAGTATAAAAAACTTGATCGCGTCCTGATTCTCGGGATATGGATTACCCATGCAGATCATTACTGATCAAGGTACACAATTTCGATATCATATATGGAATTATTTTTCTTGTCTAGCCTGAGAATTAAGCATATTTCGTCGAATGCTTATTACCCAATCAACAACAGTATTGGTGAACGTTTTATTCAGACAGTATCATTCATTCTAGAGACTAGTTTTTTAATTCTTAATAATATGTTTCATTCCCATTAATAACAATGTGTTAGACTGAAATGATTAGTATCTTTGTCTGACACATAGTCATTAAAGGAAATTATAAACTCTTATAATTCACCTATCTATTGAAGAATTAAAAATTAAGAATTTAGAATTAACAATCTACAATTACTCTTCAGAACTTTATTAAATTTGTTCTAAGATCATTTTAAGATTTTGATAAGCTCAAAAATTTGAATTCAGAATTGAAAATGGTTAATTTTCTGGAAAATCACAATGGACTTTATTAACATGCAATGTACCTTAAACCTAGCGTAGTCTTACTTGGTTTTAATATTTAATATTTGACTGTTCCTATGAAGAGAGGTATACACAAATTGAAGGAATAGAGCTTCTGGAAACATTGACAAAATGCGGCCCTACACAATTTGCAAACTCAAATACCATTATCTCGTGCTCTGTTAATGTAGATGGTTTTTTTTTAGTAGAGGTTTTCAGAATTTGAAACAATTTTCATTAATAATCGAAGAAAGAGTTATAATTTGATAAGTACATGCGATGCGGATTTCCAATGACAATATCTTCTTATTGATAATTGCTTGTTCAGGGCCTTTAAAGTTCTAAAGTCAATTATAGAACACCATATATATTACAATAATGTAGAATTGTTGGAAATATTAATGTAAAATTATTGTTATAAATACTTATTGTCGTACATACCCTGAAAATCTTCATATATTTATTTAAATATAATACGTAAAATCATAAATTTTATTATGAAATCTTGCCATCTTATATGGAAAACTATTTTCCCATAAATGTTTGAATTCACAACGACATGCACTAATCAGGTAGTAAAAGCTAAACTTGACAGACAATTAACAGTTGAAAGTTTGGGAATAGTCCGACTTGTCCAGGATTGGTTGTCCAAGTTCTTTCAAGGCGCAACCTAGTCAAATAAATCCAAACTTGCCAAAGCCTCAATCAAATTCAATGAACCGTCTTTGTTTGCCAGATTTTGTTCAAGCCTTAGAGCGAAGAAATAAGCCCGTGCGACTGTATGGAACACGTAATTATCTGATGATTAAGCTGCAAACCCAATTTGTGGGATATCCATTTATTAAATAAATTATGTTTTTATTCAATAACTAACTAGTTTGAGATAAATTATAAGATACACTACGAAACAATATACAAAGAGGTGTGCGATTTTGAAAATACTGTAAAAAACCACCAATTATTCCAAATAATTTACATCTTAAACAACATAAAAAAGAATATTAGGAAATTTCATAAATACAATTTTGAAGTTAATCGTTTTAACTAAATAAAGTTAATTATGTAATTTATAAATTAGTAGGACCTAGCAACCTGAGACTTTTTCTTGTGAGTCTGTCCGAAAAGAAGAGCATTATGAGATAGAAATTTTAACCAAAATAACCCACCATCAAAGGTTGAAGTACTGGAAGAACGGAAGAGTTTCAAATCTTAGTCACTTGAAAGAATGAACGTCATCTTACTGTAGCTATTTTTGAAACTTTTTGTTAATTTTCCTTAATGCTTTTTCTTTAATTTAATTTGTTATAAATAAATACTATTTATTTATAGCGTTATAAATACAATTTATAATTCACTTGAAAAAATCATTCATGCTATGTTTCTGAATGCTTTACTATGATTTTTAAAATGAAAATGAAGAGGAAAAAGTAAATTTTATCGTTAGTAGTCAATTCAAGATTTGCCCAGACTTGGTAAGCAAACTCTACCCAATCCGCTGTTGACAAAAACTTCCAGCCTTAAAGACATCAATATAAGTATTGTTCTTACGTCTCGTTGTTTCGTTTTGAGTATTTTATAGTAAAATAAAGTAGACGAAGCTGTGTGAAATGAAATTTGATAGCCTACCACATAAATATCACTGAAATCAGGGGTAATAAAATCTCATTAATTGAAAAGAAAAGAAAAAAGAGTGAAAATAAACTCATCGAAATCTCGATTATAAAAAAAAAGAAACGTTTGTCATAAAATACTATTGATATTATGAATTACGTATAGTACATACGTTTGTCATACTATTTTTTATACTTATGTGTTTCTCAGTTTCTCAATTTCCGATATCACACAACAAACGGGATAGTATAACTTTTTAGAAAAAAAAAATCTTTTGCAAATATTTTGTATGTCTTAAAACAAAATTTTTATTAAAATGTACCCAACTAACTTTAAATAATCACCATAAATTTAGTTCATTCAAGGCAAAAATTCTATTCGATATTCCTGTTAAGAAAGGCTCTATCTACCAATAATTAAAATTGGAACCGTTTTACAGGTCACTTTAAAGACATAAATAATATAATGTAGTCTGTATTAATTCAAGTTAGCTTTGAGAATAACAATTGTCACGGAAAAAAAATATTTAGATGGGGTTACTTAATTATTTCTCGATAAATATTTGAGAAAGAAGAAAATAACCGCTATATCCTAAAATTCCCTCCATAACCCCCGAAACACTAATATTAATAATTAAACAAAGAATTTTAAACGGGTTGCAAAAGGGAAACATTCCACTATGCTTCATTCACCAAAGTGCTTGAATGATCAAACCTGGAGCAGATCAATTAAACAAAATATAGAACACAACAGGTTTAAAATGTTATGAAAATTGATTTTGCGTGCTAGGCCCATCTGACCGCCTCAAAGAAACACGCGAGAAAACAGAAAATTTTAAATACAAAATATATAAACAAAATTTCGAAAGATAAAAGAAATTATTACACAAGCTTCTTTGATCTGAGTAACTCAAAAACGCTAAGACCAAAAATAAATATATACGACCCTGTCGCTTTACACTTGTTGTAAACTTGTGCGTACAATTTAAATAACAAAAAAAAATTAATTTTATTGTGTTTGATTTGTATAAATTTATCAAATTTAATATTTAATATAAAATAAAGAAAATAAATTAATAGATTATATTTACGCGCCACACATTACATGTGTCTTTAAATCTTTGCCAAAAAATAATCCATATTGAATAAATGAATTTAGATCTGTTTCTCCAAACTTAAACGGTCAGAATGTAAAAGAGAAAGAAATCTAGTATACATATAAGACCTGACTTCACTTACTCTGCCCCTAGTAAGCAAATATAAAACTACAAATTTTAAAAAATAAAGTACAGTCACGGACAGAGTAAATGTTACAATAAATTTGTACCGTCACAGACATTTTTTATATTTATAAATTATTATTGTTATTATATTAATTTGTTCGTATATTAATTTGTTTTAATTAATTTGTCAACAATTCTTAACACAATAAAACTTTATAATGCTTCATATCCAACATATTTTAATAGATTATAAAATGGGTAGGCAATAGAATAATAAATGCAGGTAATTTTGAAAAGGTTTATGGCTTGTATGAAATTTTTCTTTAGTTGAACAATAGAAAATACTTATTATAATTTAACAATACATCAATATCCTTAAAATAAAGAGTGATAATATTTGTGTTATTCATCTTTCACGGATATTGAAAAATAGTTATTAATAAAAGTAGTATTTGAAATTAAATTCTTAAATTTAAACAAAAATTGTAAAAATTCAAATCTTGATGGTAAGTTTAATCAATAGCAAACAACCAAGTTAAACTTTTGAACACGAATAGAACTTTGGATAAAGTTTTGGTTTTATTTATATAATTATATAAATAAGTAGGACATAAGACAATAATAAATATTACTTCATATTGTGTATATATATGAAAATAAATATATTAGCTATTGTTTATTGATTGGACAATCATTCTAATCGTCAGTTTTAGGAAGGTTATTAAGCTAAAAACTTTTTGAGAAAAAACATTTCTTATTAAAAATTACAAAGCTTTTACTGGGTTTTTAGAACCTCATTTAGAGTATAGATCAATAATTGAAAACAATGTCTACCAAAATTTATGTTGAGTTAAAAATAGTTGCAGGGCTCAATCCGTTTCTAAAACCTACATTATTTAAGCTGGGTAGAAATAAAACAAATATTCATTTAGTGTAAAAAAAAATGTGAAAAATAGGAACACTTTGGTAAGTATATAATTTAAAAAATAAAAAACCCGACTTCGTTAAATAAAATCTGAAAAGAAAAAAATCAAGTCCAGTAATTTACATAGCGGCTTTAACACCTGGCACAAAAAATCTAGACCGATTCAAATATTCTCAATAATTCGCCCCGGCTGTTGAAGTTACTTTGTAACATACTGGACTTGTTTCTTTGTTTAAAATTATTTTAGCTGTACCTATTACAATATTTGAGCCATTTTTGCGTGTGTATTTTTTAATGCACGTTAGGTGAGATATTTTAGGGTGGCTTTCTAAATAATTAAAAGTTTTATTATTTTAATGAACGGAAATTCAATAAATATTTTTCGTCTGATGTCTTAGGAAGCTTTTCTCGAAAGCTAATCGAGATTCACTGACGAAACATACCAAGGAACACCAATTAGTATCTATACTGATTAAACTTACATTCGTATCTACCCAGGGCTTGAATTATATGGTGGAAATATTTTATACTATGAAAATTATTTTATTGGTTTCCTAAACTTAATAATAATTGAATGGTGGGTGCTTAGAACAATTTTTATGATAACTTAGTTTATTCGCCAGCGTGTTTTAATAATGAAGTTTGGATTGAGTCACGGATTGTACGTAAAATCTTAAAATGCAAAAAAAGGCCTAACACAAAAATCATAAAGAAAGCGTCGGCATGAATAAATAATTACTGTTGTTTAAGTCTTAAAATAATTTTTCGAACCTTGATTTTTGTCTCAATCTTGCTGCATCTAAGAATTAAAATAGCAAATTTTCAGTAAACCATGAGAATAAGCGATGTTTATGAAGAGCACCTCTAGTGTAGTAAACAGTTAACTTCGTCTAAATTCCATACTTAAAATTCTTTACCTTTTTGGGCGTAAAAATTTTTGATTTTTAGCTACCAAAACTCCCGCATTTGTGCATTTATAATATAGAATTGATATTACCTATAAGATTGATATGACAAATTAATATGAAGGGCACATAATATTTATCTTCAGCTAAGCTAATGTGGTAGAGCGTTGTAATGACCTTTCTGGGACACTCTGTATATTGATCTTACTAAAATGATTACACATTTTCTCTTAGAGTGTAAGTGCAGCAAAAAAACTAAAACTTACCATCTGTAAATGTTCGTTTAATTTTTGACCTAATATATTATGATCACTAGAACATAGATAAATAAATATAAATCTCTTTCATAAAATTGGGTTCTTTTATATATATCTGCTTAGACTTTGAGATAGTATATTGTTGGAAGATTTTAAGTATATGCATGTATAGCTGATATGAGTGAATCGATCAATAAGTATGGTATAAAGTACAAAACCAATAAATTATTAAAACAGCTTATATTTACTTATTTATAGAAGTTGATTGTATGAAATACCTAACTTTATATTTGTAATACAGGTTGCATTAAAATCAAGTCAATATAAAGCAATGAATGTCTGGAAGGAATATAATTAAAATTCCAGATAAAAAAAAGTACACACCAAAGTTTCGCCTTACTTTGCTCCCTCACGGAAAACAATGATATTTACGAAAAAATGCTATACATAAAAGTTGATATTTTTTTTCCGAGGAACATTTTTTGTATTTTAACTTTTGTTCTATCTCTTTAAATTTTAACATTTGTGAAAACTATGCAAATTTTTCAAGCACCATAGCTCAATAACTATAAGGCGTTTAGTTGGCTTCAATAATTTCAAATTTAATATACTTTCAAAATGATTTTGGCATCTTATGACAAAAGCTCATAGTTTTAGTATTTATACTGCAAAAACTGAAACAAGTCCAAAAATTTTTTAAACTTTTTTTGCTTGCACGTTTTGCAAAATTAGGGAATTTCACACTCCCCTTAGAGGTCCAAATAACATACCCAAAAAAAAACCAACTATACATTGTGTTTTGCGATTTAAATGTAGAATTGCCTTCGAAGCATTTTTTAAGCAAAAAAGTTTTTATTTCAAAAGTGAGATAAAAAAAGTAAAAATGTTTGTTTGTTTGTTTTTTATACATTAATTGATGCGATAGAAATTGAATGTAAAAATTTTTCAGCAAATGGAAATGGCTTGAAATTTTTAATGAGCAGATAGTATCAAAGTGAGTTTTATGAAAAATTGCTCCCAACCCGAAATCCGAGCCAAAATTTAAAATTTGAATAATAAATTTAATTGTTTTAGTAGAGCGAAGTTGTTTATTTATATTTCTACGTAATTTATTTATGGGATTATACGTAAACAAAGGAATACGGCGGTGCCCTGATGTCGAATTTGCCATATTGTAACGTGTTTTCGTTATATACACGTTTTACGTGATTATAATAAAACATATAAGTAGTCATTAAACTGACAATTTAAGGCGTAGGTATGAGAAAACGGCTCATGAAATTTGTAGGCCAGTATCAGCCAACAATTTTACTAATATTTATTAAACATTTCTGTAAAAATTAGCCGGTTGTTGATATAATTTTATTCCCTCGTTTTACCGACATGTTGGGAAGAGAGATCACGCCAGACGACCTAAAAATTTTGTAGGCCACTATTATTCCCTCTTACTATGTTCATTTATCTTGTATTCAAGAAAAAAGCAAATGGTTCTTCATATGTTTTCAATAGGTCGTTTAATTGACATGTTTCCGTTTTCCACATTGAAAACGAATCATTTTCAAAGTCTTCGAAAATGTAAACATTGTAGTTTACACGTCAAGTTTCTAAAGGGTGTGATTCATGAAAACATACCACCTGTCGGTACTATAACTGTGTACTGTGATTATAACCAACAATTTTCAGGATCTCAAATTAAACTGGAAGCTGAAATTATCTGTGAAATAGGTGTCACCACTCAGCCAGCCTCGGCAACATAACCTATCTTTTCAAAACTGTGCAACGAAAACGTAAGTTTTAATTGCCCACAAGAACGGAATTAGAAGTACAAACGAAGCTAGTGCTTTTACCATTCGGTTGGCTAATAGACAATCAAAGTCTCGTGTTTCATATTTGTTTTGCACCTTTCCATTCAACAGCAGGAATTGTATATTGATTGAATGTGGAAAATTAATATCCATTTACGTAGAAAAACTAAGCTTGGGTAATGGCTATTTCCAATTTGTTTCACAGTTATACTTGAATTTTAATAATTTAAAACAAAATATTTTCAATGGCTGTTAAGACTAACATAGTTTAATAAATTAGATAGTTTTCTTAGTACAAGCTATCATTGGGAAAAAATGTTAAAAATAATAAATATTTTCGGCGAATAATTCTTGTTCGCCTGAGTCACCTATACAGAGTGTACCGTGACTCGATGGACATAGCTTTAGAGCGTATTCTTTAGACAAATAGTTTTGTCCAAAACCCAGTAGGAGGTTCTCCATGAGTCCAAACCAAGCCCGTTCTACCCTAAAAATTTAGTGCTATTTATGTGCTCTTTAGTTTTTTTATTACCGATTTTGTTGCTCAAATTCAGTTAGTAAACATTTTTGAGAATTTGATATTATTTCGTTGCTCTAAGTATCCCCTGAAACATTTTGCCAACGGCCGGAAAAATATCTGTGTTAGTTGATATTTTATTGATCTAGGGATTTGGTATTATAAAAACCTAACGGTTTATTAATTTTTTTTGGCAATTTTTACCCCTAATTACAGATGCTTTAAATTAATAACATCGGAAACCAACAAGTGCATTCAAATTAGTTAGACTTTCATAATTTGGTTCGAAATAAAACTTAAAAATATTGGTGTCATTAATTAGAAAATGAACACCATATGGAGAAAACAGAGAACTTTAGGAAGTCAAAGTTTAATCCTGGTTATATATAGTACTATGTAGTGTGTAATTTAGAGTTAATCTCCGTTACGACGTAAATTGAGGCGACACTCAAGCATTTGTTACTGTGATATCTTTGTTACACGACGAAAATATGTTGGTTTCTGATTGGTTAACTCTATCCAACGTCATTGTTTCATCGTCATACATCGTCATGAAGCCATCGCCATTAATTATATTATTTAAACCCACACACATAAATGCATTTTTTGTCACTCAGTAAAATATTTATAAAATATGATGAATTTATTCTTTGGTAGTAACTAACTGTAGAATATGAACTGTAGGTGAACTGTAAACTGTAAAATATTTTACTTTGATTTATTAGTGTTATTATTTTAAAATAATACTAAATTTTGTAATATATTGAACTTACAAAACATGTATCTTTGATATTAGCTTGTATGTAAGTATACTATTATTTTTGTTATTATAAATATGAATTCTGCTTATTTGGTGGTAGATAGGTATTTTTGTTTCTTCGGATAATTAATTTATAAATATATTGTGTAATATATTATATACATGTCAATAAGTTATTTTTAGTATGTAACCTGATGTAACAGAGTGAAAATACTTGTGACATAGTTTAAAAAACACCCGAAATAAAATAAATTTTAAATAACACGATGGAAAGAATTTTTATTTTAATAATTTAAACAAATGTATCAATTACAAATATAGACTGCAAGTTTTTTTACTAACCCGTCAGCACTCGCGTCAACCGTTTGTATTCTATATTCGCGTGATGAGAGATTTGCTGACGCGTTCTGCACATGCGTCAAATATACTTTGACTTTGCAGGTAAATCGTAAATTTATATAAATTTATTTTTGAATGCACTAACTAATTGAAAATAGTTTGATTACGTGATTATTGAATGATGTTTAAGATTGAAAATATTAGAGCTGAGAAATAATCTAAATAATTTAATTCATTTTAACTAATTTCATCATATTCCTAGCACCAGGTTTTTAATTTACTGAGTACGATTTTTATTAAACTAACGAAAGTCGACGAATAGTCCTGAAAATTTCGGAAGCCAATATTTTTTCTTAAAGTTTTGCTCACGTGATGAAGAAAACTCTGAAGAAATTGGAAAAAGTATGCTTTTAAAAACTGTTAATAAGTTGCAAAAATCTGAAAATATTCAAAATTCGAAAGTTTGCTCTTACAAAATTTGTAAGAGTTTGTTCTTAGAGTTCTATTAAAACTAAGTGGCACCGAGCAAGAGAGAGTGTATGATGTATATGTATGTGCACTCGTATCTATACTCTCTCTTGTTCAGTGCCACTTAGTTTTGATAGAACCTTACATCTGAAAATGCTGAAATATAAAATACGAAATAAAACCAAAACAACTATGTTTGAGAATTTATTCCGCAAGTATATCAAGTACAAACTACAGGCGTTGCTTAATGTTATGCTTAACTACAGGCGGTAATGTTTGTCTGCAGAGCATAGTCGCATCTATCGAATATACATACATTCGATAGAAACGCAATTGCAATGTCGTTACAATACTAAACTGCATCGTTACATTGATTTTTTCCCCTCAGATTATTTTCCACCCCCAAGGTTTCTATTTTTAAATTACATAGAAAGAGAAACTTTAAAAAAATCATCAATATCGGAGCTGCTATTGAGGACTTCCGAATAAAAACACTTATTGATGCGACTAAAGAAAATCCTCCAGATTTAATATCTTATCCTTGGAATGGTCAATTCATGCATATCGAAGCAAATTGATTACACATGCATTGCTAAATAATGGTTAATTCGCGCTTGTGTAACGTGATACTATCATAGCGCCAAGCCGTAACAGGCATGCTTACTGAATTGTGTTGATTCTGCCAGGAAACACATATAATTGTTATTTATTTGCACACACATTGACTTGGAAAAATGAGCTGCACACATTATTTAAATATGCGAGGAACTGCTCTGCAACAAAAGAGACATAATTGACTAATGCCATGGAAAATTATGTTTGTGGTTGATGGTTTGCCGCACGGAAAATAGTGTTGATAAAGAGTACTTTTCTTAATTTCTTTTTTGTTATAACTGTAAACCATGATCTTTTTAGTTGAAGAAGTTCGAGATATGTATTTGTTTTTTAATTGATACGACTTTTCGAGATCAGATATTCTAGTTTTTTCTTAGGACTTTTTTTTAGTTTCCACGGGTGGGGAGAGATCAAAAATAGAAACTTTGGTGCAAGATCTTCTGCACTGGTGAGTTCTTATTAACACTCATAACGAGCGGGAAATGCAAAAGTTGCCACAGAATCTGAATTCCTCATAAACAAATTATTTAATTTGTTTAAACAATTTCATAATGAGATATATAAAAGCAAAAGCTTCAGTTCTATGATTAAACCACAACATTTCTTCCGAAATAAAATATCCAGACGACCTTTTGTTGAGCAGAAAAATCAAAAAGATCTCGTTAATTTTTGATCCTAAATTTGTTTATACCAATTAATAGGTCGCTAAAATTTTAGTATACAGCCGTAATAACTTATCTTAACTTAGCCGTAATCAGTATTTAATCAAAGGATGTTTAACGATTTTTAAAGAACTTGGGAAGTGATTTTTGCCGTAAAAGTTAAAATAATATTCAAGCGTTTGTATAGTTTTGTAAACATTCTAAAATGAATTTGTAACGCCTTTAATCCGTTTTTAAAAAACTTGTTATTTACCTACAAGATGTTGGAGTGTAGTGTTGCGCGCATTGTTTCCTTTTATGACCTATTTATTATATCATGTATATATGAAATATATCAAAGTACACAACGGTTTAGTCCCAAGTTCCCATGATGCAACAAACACAATTTTAATATAGGTGATCATAACATCTCTTAACTAGTCCATTTCCGGTTGTCTGTAAGTCTGTTCGTTTGTAAACACGATAACTCAAAAACAAAGAGATATCTGTCAGAAATTTTTATAGCGTGCTCAGGACGTATAAAATAAAATTCGAAAACTAAAACCCAGACAATTACAGAATTGCGCTCTTAAAAGTATGAAAACAAGAACATATTTTCACCTGAAATTGTTATGATAAGTAAAATCGTCAAAAAAGTCGGGGGACCTCTTTTCGGTCCTGTATAACCTTAAAGGTTTCCCAACTGTAATGACAATTTTACTTATCATAACAATTTCAGACTTTTAAGACCGCAATTATGTAATTGTCTGGGTTTTAGTTTTCAAACTTCATTTTATTTAAACCATTTTGGGGTTATAATTTCGTTAGAAAGTAGAACAACATATATTTATTTTAAAAGTTCTATCATAGCAATATATCCTCTAGAGGGCACCGTATTCAACTAAATAGTGACGGTACTAACAAAATTTTGCTAAAAGCCTATAACCAGCGGACGATCAAAACGCTTCTAATGATATCTCATTTGTAAAATTATAATTAGTAGTTTAGAAGCTATGAGGGAACATAGCTTCTTTTCATAGGGTTATGTGTTTGACCGACATGTCAAGCCTCGCCCTTGTATAGTCAGGGTTAAAAGTGAGGTCGAGTTTGTAAATGAGCAACGTAGGTCAATTATACGTTAGAGATAGTTTAAATGTAAAAAATGTTCCTTAAGTAAAAAATTTGTGTTTGCAACATTTTTTCGTAAACATCAATGTTAACCTGTGAAGGCCCAAATTATAATTAATATGTGATATATGGGAATATCAGTTATGTGGCTGTGCCATATATATCTCTAAGAATGGCTATCTTTCTTTACTTACATGACGTAAGAAAACAAATGAGTGTGTAACACTGTCTATAGTTGGTATTTCAACAATTAACTCAGCCTTTTCCCCTGGTTTTTTTAATACAATTTTTTTTGCGAACAATGGACAAGCATTAGACGAAATGACGACACTAAGCGACAATGTATTTAAAACAGGTATATTAGTAACGTAGTCATATTTTTTCGCAATTTCAAAATTAGTGAAAGTATTTTCTAGACGCCCTCACAGCTTAACATTAATGTTTAGGAATAAATATGCTAAAAAAAGTTGTTAATCTTATATTAAGGTATAACTTTTATATTTAAACTTTTGCTTTATCTCTAACGGTTGGCACTATGGATCCTACGGACCCAAGACCAAATCGACTTATATTGCTCATTTTTTAACTCAAAATTACTTTTACGTCGTGAAAACGCTATTAAAATTTCAGCTTGATATCGCCTTTTTGAGTTTTCTTGATCACAACGACTGGAAATGGATTAATTAGGTGATTTTATGAACACCTATACCAAAATTTTGCTCGTAGCATCAATATTGGTAAGCGTTACAAACTTGGGACTAAAGTTAGTTTAATCTGATACACACTTTATACAATGCGTTCATTTCAAGAGTATCTACCCTTAATAATTCTTGACCTGATGTGATTATTTTTTGTGTGAAAACACGTCAATTTAAATGAGAAGTTCAAAAATTATACCTAGAGAATTTTAGGTCTCATCCCTTCACCCCAACTTTGAAATTTCAAATGGCACCCCCTTCTATGTGATACCTCATTTGGAAGGACGGCCCAGTCATTGGGTTACATTTTTAAACCAAAAATTAATGGTATTAACGTGGGCTCATTTTCAACAGGACCGAGCTACATACCATACAGCTGGTAAAACAATGGCTCTACTGAGAGAAAATTTCCTGGGCGTGTGATTTCTCGAAATGAAGATTTCTTTCTTTGGGACTACGCTATAGATAAAGTCTACACCATTGTTCCATATTCAATCACTTAAAGACAATTTCGGAGCTGTTATTCGTGAGATTCAACTGCAATTATGCGAAAATGTGATGAAAAATTTTATCAGATATTCTATTCTGATAAAATTATATTCCTTAATTTTATTTTAATCCAAAGTACAAACTCTAACTTCAGAGTTTGTACTTTGAATTAAAGTAAAGTTATCAGTTCTTTCCACAAAAATAATGCGTTTTGTTTTATAATTTAAAAGAAAGCCTATTTTTGAAAGTCTCGAAAGATCGAAAAATAGATGTAAAAATGGCGGTTTTTCATACAAACTTGCACGCTTTTCAGTTATTTTTAAAATCTTTCTGTTCCCGTGGTTCCTGGAATACAAAATATGCAGAAATATTCTTGGGTAAAAATGCAAGGGGCTATGAATTTTTCTAGTCAATCCATTAACTACTTCTCGAGCTATTCGGCCACAAGCATACGGAAGGTGTATTTTTATACATAAAGAAGTATTTGTTCATCCCTAGTCTGAATAACCAGTCTGAATAAGACAATTCCGATTGGAACTGAAAGCTGAAAAGCGTTTAATCGATCTGATACGGCCAATTTATAAAAAGATTTCTTCAAAATTAAGGATATATTTTGGATTTCATATGGATGGTCCAAAAATGGATGGATTTCATATGGATGGTCCGTGATATACTTGATGTAAAAATGATTTTACTCATAATGTGAAGATAAAAATAATAAAAAATATTATGTTTTGTGATATATATTAATTCATTTGTCTAGTGTAATGTAAAAATAATCTTCATTTTCTTGTAACGAAAAAAAAAAGAAAAAAATATTCCCATGGGAATCTATGTATACTTACGTGAAAAAGATCTAATGGAAAGAATTATATCATGACATATTTCAAAACAATCATGCCGTGCATATGGCCTTTCAGGACTAGACCAAAAGCTTCCTGATAAATTTATTTATTGTGTTTATTTCGAAATTCTTCAAAGTAAAATATCGGGGGCACGGCAGTGCCCCCGCCAAGTCGAGTGAGAAGAAAACACTGCCGTACCATCCTTTACTGGAACCATTTCGCCGCATTTTAAGGCCTCTATTTGAGAATCTCTGGATAAGATCAGAACGCAGAAATTTGCGTCATCTAGTAAGCTATAATCACGTACTTAAAATCCAAAACTTCAAGTTTGTAGGTCATTTAGTTCCGAAGTTGTGCAAGAGCAAAGTTTCGCATTTATGACACTCACTCGCTCGCTAATGATCATCAGAATAGAACTAGTACCTCCCATAAGTAAAGTCCCACTAAAAACATTCTGTAAAAAACTAGCCAAGTCTCGATGGAGCTGCTTGTTTATTTCTTAAAAGTAATGAAATCTAGAGAAAGTCGTGCCAAGTCTAAGGTATCTTACTGCGATTTCTTTATTATTATAGTTAATGTTGTGTGACTTGGCCGTGGACGTCGACGTGATCTCAGATTGGTGCAATGGTGCCATGGAGAACCTGGTTTTGTACCCTTGTGTACCCTTCAACGACCAAGTTATACAACATTAACTATAATAATAAAGAAATCGCAGTAAGGAAACTTAGACTTGGCACACCTTTTTCTAGATTTCAATACTTTTTGGAGATAAACAAGCAGCTCCATCGAGACTTGGCTAGTTTTTTCAGAATGTTTTTGGTGGGATTAAATAATTACCAACTAACTTGGAACTTTCAAAAATTTAAACTAATCATTTTCGTACTTTTGGTACAAAAGGTCTTTATTGAGTAGCTGCGTTACTTTGTTGACCTTAAAAATAATTTGGACTTAACGACTGGAACTTAACGAACTGAGTTACCTAAACATGTCAGTTACCTTTAATTGAACTATTTTATGAAATTTGAAGTGAAATGACGAGTACAGTATGCAGTTCACAAGCTTGAAGCACATTCTTTTGAAATGCCCGGTCTTCTCTTTTGCCAGAACTGAATTCCAAAAATATGTGGGAGCTGATTTTGATCTGTCGTCTCTGATATCTAATATTTTTGAAATATCTCGACTTAAAAAGTTAAAAGTGTTAAATAACACACTTTGGTTTTCTTTCTTTTTATTTATTCTTTAATTTAATTTTATTTATTTTATTTTTATTCATTAATATTATTATTATTATTATCATTAATTTTATTTCTTTTTATTTTATTTTTTTGTTGTATCTACTTCTAATCTCACAATATCAGTTATTCCATTCCGAATTCTGTGGTTAGTTCGTATATAATAATGGTCTATGTACTGACTTGAGTGTTAATTTCGATTGTTTGTACCAAAACTTCTCTTGTAAAAGTTTTAATACTTAAACACACAATACTGATTAATTATTAGTATTATTATTGTATATGCAGGGGGCCATTTTTATCTATACATCTCAATATCTCGCCATAGATGCCACTCATTAAAAAATGACCTGAAAGTCGTAGAGTTTATTGGGGGGCATATATTATTTTTAACATAAGATTGGACCTCTTTCTTCGTGTTGCTTTAATAGCAAATTTAGATTGTAAATGGTAGGAGATAAATAATACCTTAAATTAGAAAGTTGATACATCTTAATTAAAAAACTAACATTTTTTATTTAAAAACATTTTTTCGAGAATCATTAGCTTACGGTGAAAATGCGACTAAAAAATTTAGCATTATTGCATTTAATCGAAAGAAAATACGTATAAACGTTATCGTATTGTAATTGTAGATCAAAGTCATGAACACAGCGAGTCTCCTCTATTGCCTTTGACAACTTTTGGCTACAGCTTTTTTCCGTAGTTAGCGTGATTTCTTTCGATTATATGCAATTATGACATATTTATAAATCGCATTTCCTCCGAAAGCTGACGATTTTTGAAAAAATGGTTGAGATAAGAAATGTCAGCTTTTTGATGAGGATCAAAATTTTAATTTAAAATGTTATTCTATCTATTACCGCTTAGGATCTAAATTGGCTATTGGAAACACCAAGAACTTGGTCAAATCTGATGTCAGAACATAATTTTCCCTATCAAACTCTACAATTTTGGTTGAGGTTATTTTTTAAAAGGAGGCGCTTCTGGCGAGATATTCAGATGCATAGTTTAAATTGGTAATTAATCATCTGATTCTACCTACAACACACAGTATATATACCCTTTAAATTATCTTATACAAATCCACCACTTTGACTCATTCGAAGACTCTTCACCCCCCCCCCCCCTCCGATTTCTTATTTGACGTTTGTTCGGACTTCAGCTTGCATTCTCCGAGCTCGATTTGGACGCTTTATAGTATAATCGTTTTTAGTTATGCCTCATGATCTCAAAAAAGTTTGAAAAGACTTCAAATATGCCTTTAATGGATTATCAAAAATATACAGGTATATTCTCTGTTTTATTAACTTAAAGTCTAATTATTTTCAAGTTTTTAAATATAAGTAACGTGATTTTTCAATACAAACGTTTCTCACATCTTTTACCACATTTCACCTTTTTAAAAGTTGTTTTACAGAAAATAAGGTTGCCTATGTTCATGCCCAGATATTCTTAGTTCGACAATCACGTACCAAAAGTATAGACATGACTTACTTTTATCGACAAATTGAGACATGATTAGTTCCCAATACATACTATCATCCCCTTATTCACCCCTTTCACGTTTTAGTAGCCTAAATTCTTCCTTCTGCAAGGTCATATCTATTTTATGTCAAAATTTTACAAAATTGGTTCAGCGATTTAGGCGTGAAAATTTTACAGGCGGACAGGCATGCAGAGTTACTTTCGCATGTATTAGTATAGATAATCGTTTTTCGTACTTAATTTTACAAAGTCATGTATCAATAAGGTGCTTTCGATATAAACGGTAGGCATAAACAAATTTTCAAAATTTGAAATGAGAAAATTCGATCCGAGCCACGGTTATAAGTACATTATTCCATGTAATCAAATTTGCCTATATTAATCTTCTAAATGGTAGATAGGAAAAAACAGAGAAACTTTTTTTCAAGTTTGTTTTTAATTACTGGGGCCAAAAGGTCCCAGGTTCGATTCTCAGTGGATGTCGAATTTTTAATATCTTTTTTTTTGTCTTTACATGCTCCTTTCAAATCGACTCTGAATTCTGTGGTTTGATGAATTGAGCATTCCTACCAGAATGGCTGTCAGCCAATCAGCGAGATCAACCTCACAAGGTATCAGCGAACACTGACCGCCATCAGTGTCATAAGGTTCATCAAGAGTATTGGAAGTGCACGTGGCTATAATTAACTTGGATTATCAAATCAATCACTAGTGAAATCAATCATATTTTTGTGTAAATTAGTGTCATTTATTGTTGTGTATTCGTTCATGTATATATTTTTGCATTTAATTTTCTATTGTATAATTATTTGGACATATTTGGAATATTTTGTTCAATAAATTCGTAAAATAATGTTTGTTTATCACCCAAACCACCTCGAAGCCTATCAAATCGACCGTAATCAGACACCTGTGTTGACGTCAATGGCGTTTGAATTTATAGTTTAGACAAACCATTTTCAATTGTAAAATTACATGGAAATTCAATTAAAATAACATTTTTTTAAATTTCCTAGTTATTTTTAGTAAACTTCTGACAAAATAAAATTAAATTGAAAAACAGGCAACTTCTCTACTAGAAAAAAATTTTAGTTTTCATTTTCTCAAAAACTATAAGCGATAAAAAGTTAAAAATTTGTCGATAGCTTCATGTAGTCTCAGTAAGTGAACTGATTGTAGTTTTATGCTTAGCCCATCGAATAATGTTAAGGGGAGCAAGGAGATTTAAACTTATTTATAAAAACAATACCGATAATTAACAGTATCTTTATAAAATATTTCAATAGATAACCCAGTCAATTGTTTATTTTCACATGCTAATGTTTTCCATTTTTAAATTGGTAGTATCGTTTTTCGGGAAGAAAGCAATAACACCCTGGGAGGAATTAAAAAATGGGTTTTAGTTTTTCCCCTTTAGATTTTTTCCTATACATTTCAAGATAAGTATAACAAATATTGTTTATATTATTTTGAAATTGGGTAAAGCAAACATGGTGTTATTTTTGACAGAAAAAAAAATCAAACATTAACACGAACTGCAAAAAAAAACTTCGTACGTTGTATACAGGACGATTTTGAAATAGGTTTCTAGCTAATTTTTTTTAAACCGGATTGGTATACCCAAAATACAGCAAAGTGTGATTCAGAAAAAAACATTTCAAATTAAAGTTGATTTTTTCAGGTAATGAACCAGAATTTGCTACTAAAAATAGATAGTTACATTTAAAAAATTAAATTTCACCATCTTTTGACTCGGAAAACGTCCTCGGCAAATAAAACTATACATATAGCGATTGTGTCGCGAGCTTTACTTTGTGAAATTGCATTTTAATGATTAAAATCCTACACTTACAATATATTTTTTTAAATTTTTTTATTATACTTTGCAGTAATCCACTATAAAATTAAAGATTTTTTAACAAAGTCTATTGTCACATAAGTTTCGTCTTGATTTAAGACATTTTCAAACAATAAAATTTATATTTGAATATTGCTTCTATTTATACTAAATATTTGTCATAAATTAAGACTAGACAAACAATTTTTTTTAAAACAATTGGTTAAAAATACAATACATCACAGACAAAATAATTAGGGACAAAATCATATAGCAAAAATTTAAAATGACATAAATAATGACAGGAAACAACAATATATACATAAATCATATAACTTTAGTAAACATATCAATAATAAACAAAATAAACGGTCCGTAACAGCGGACAAGACTTTATTATATTATAAAATTGATATATTATTCTTGTAATATTTTGATTGATAGCAGCCAATTGTAAGAATTATTTAAAAACAAGGAAAAGCTTTAGTATCTTAACTTCAATAATTTGGCTTAATTGAGTTTTATTTCTTTATTTGATTTATTTGATTTTGTGAACAATTTGAATAATTATACGATTTTATCATGAAGATGATGGTAAAGACAACGGGCATCATACCCAGCAAGCACCACCAGAAGCCAGTGCGGAAATGAAGAGGATGCAAGCGTTTGAACGGCTCGAAAAACTTACCAACGAACTGCATGAGTTTGTTCAACCGAAGTTAAACTTTCACAAGGGAATAAAGTCCAGAATAACTGTAATTGCCACAGCCATAAGAAGGTTTAAAACCCTAGATCAAGTGTGGCAGAAAACACAACAGCGCCCTTTATGTGTTACACCGACAAGCAGTGCGCCAGCGCTGTCGCAGGGACAATCTATCACTGACGCAGTGACCGTGACCGAGACAGATACTGGAGCTGAAGCAGACAGTGACTCATTGGTCGAGAAGAAGAATGACAACAGGTCCGCTAACAGAAAACAGCGGAATTCTCCTGATTCAGTTAAAAAACAGGAGAAAAAGAAGTGTTCTCACACAGTACGAAACGCTTCGCAAAAGGAAGCATCGCCGAACCTCAACAAGAACAAGACGTCAACCTAGGTGCTTGTACAATCGAGGAAAGGCAAGAGGAAGCAGAACGGAGAGCAGTCTCCGAGGAAACTGCCAAGCCCTATGCAGAAGAAGCCACGAAAATCCGCGACTAGACCTAATTCGCTGATTTATCGCCCAACGCTGTAGGGTAGTTATGCCGATATACTCGGTCGGATCAAGAAAGATGTCCCAGTTGATCAGGTCCGCACGACAGTAGACAAAATCTGTAAAACAAGTTCTGGTGATGTGTTAATTATACTTTCAAAGGAGAACACTGATAAGGGTCAAGACATTCTAAAGGAAGACGCTAAAGTGATCAGTAAGGGGCCCAAAAACACCTCGAAATCCGAGACCTAGATGACACCACAACAAAAGATGACATCCGAGCAGCTTTACAAAAGGCAGCTCGAGAGAACTGTGAAATCTTGCTGAATGCAGTTAAATCACTTCGCAGCGGGTTTGGGTACCTAGAGAGGTACCCAAACTGCTGTAGTAACACTGCCAATAAAAATGGCGAAGAAGGTACTCGGTGAACATGGAAAAATCAGGATTGATTGGGTTTATTGCCGATTAAGAGCAGTCAAAAGACCAATGCAGTGTTATAAAAACTGGCAGTTTGTACACCTCGCTGGTCAATGTAAAAGCACAGTACACCGGTCCCAACTGTGCATTTGATGTGGACATGGAGGCCACAATATTGCTGAGTGTAAAAATTTAGCCAGATGTGACTTGTGTGCTGAACAGCGCGATACAGACCATATTGACCATCATGCAGGTACTAGCAGATGCCCAGTTTTTAAAGAGGCGCTCTGTAAGTTAAAGAACAGACGAACATGAAGATACTTCAGCTCAACCATAATCACTGTGACGCTGCGCATAATTTGCTCATGCAGACAGTGCGCGAACTAGAGCTAGACCTTGTACTTATAGCTGAACCATACAGGCATCTGAATACTCAACCATGGGAAACAGACAGCACCACTATAGCCGTAATTTGGTCTTGTGGCAAGCTTTCTTTTCAGGGTATTATTAAAACGCAGAAGCCGGCTACGTAGCAGCATGCCTTGATGGAATTCGATTTTACAGCTGTTATGCACCATCCAGTCTTTCTATTGAAGAATTGAATGATTTCCTGGAGCGGTTAAACGAGGGTGCGAGCCAGTATTGTCCAGTGGCAATAGCAGGTGACTTAAATTCCTGGGCAATAGACTGGGGCGGCAAGGTCACTAATGAACGAGGAAGGGCGCTACTCGAAGCTATGGCCACACTGGATGTAGTTCTGCTCAACAGTGGCGATGTGCCAACATTTACTATAGGAGTAGCTGGTTCTATAGTAGATTTCACATTTGTCAGCAGCAGCCTCATCAAGGGAAGATACTCGTGGAAGGTGGTGGATACCTACACATAAGGTGGCTATGCTGCCAAACACATGCCCACATCTTCTAAAATAGTCACCGCGCTGTTTCCCCAACAACGGGAATTAAACTACCCAGGAATAGAGTGCAGATTGGAGGATCCCACCCGTAACAGAGGACGAGCTGAAGAAAGCGTGCAATCGAATTAAGAATAATAAAGCTCCAGGATTAGACGGAATCCCGAACACTGCTTTGAAAGCAGCAATCAAATTAGCACGAATATTGTTCCTAGAAGCTTACAATACATGTCTAAAAGAAGGTACTTTTCCTCGGAAGTGGAAGCAACAGATACTTGTACTACTCCCAAAAGGAAAGAAGCCACCAGAAGAACCATCATCTTATCGCTCGCTCTCATCAAAGAATCGAAGCAGCAGTTAAACCACTTCTAGCCAACAACCAGTATGGCTTCCGAAAAGGCCGATCAACGCTAGATGCAGTACATCTTGTCGTCACCACAGCCAAGAATGCGATCGCAGGGACCAGATGGAAGGGAGATGCGAAGAAATATTGCTTGGTGGCAACTTTGAACTTAAGAACGCCTTCAACTCAGCTAATTGGGCCTGTATTATGCGGGATCTAGAGAAGGAAAGCGTACCAGGATACCTGCGTAGCATGGTTGCAGCTTATTTCACTAATAAGCTCCTGAAATACGACACGAAGGACGGCCCGATGTATTACAAATAACAGGAGGAGTATGTCGGGGTTCGGTTCTAGGCCCACCATTTTGGAACATCATGTATGATGATTGGCTGAAGCTAGTATTGCCAGTAAATGTTAAACTCGTGGCATATGCAGATGACATGGCCGTATTGATTGTCACAAAGCATCTTCAGGAAATAAATTTTGCGTTTGATATCACTTTCGAGAGGATCAACCGGTGGATGACTACAGTACATCTGCAACTAGCACTGCATAAGGCTAAGGCAGTGCTCATTACTAGTAGAAAGCAGGTGGAAACTATCACACTTGGAGTTGGAGAGCACGATATTACGTCGCAGCCGTTCATTTGATACCTTGGAGTGATGCTTAATGCCCGACTCAATTTCAAGCAGCAGGTAGAACATGTTAGTGCCAAAGCATCTTTAGTGAGGGCAAGCTTATCGCGACTGATGCCCTATATTAGAGGCCCAAAACAAAGCAGGAGGATGCTACTATCGGAAGTAGTACTTCGGTGTTGACCAATGGCATCTCCATCTAGACTGAGGCTCTAGAAGTCCAAGAAACAAAGAGAAAGGTCGCATCAAGATCGACTGAGTGCCATGAGAGATACTAACGTCTTCTACACAGTGTTGGAAGAAGCGTTATTGCTGGAATGATTGGTGCTAGCCGAAGAACGACAAGCCCTTTACCAGCGACGAAAGTCATCAACGTCGAGTCCTGGAACTGAGGATTGAAGAACGCCAGCTCAGCATAAGCCGATGACAGACGCAGTGGGATACCGCAGGGAAGGGGAGGTGGACGCACCGTCTGAAACCACAACTAGAGGCTTGGCTAAATCGAAAGCATGGAGAGGTCAACCTACCTGACGCAGATGCTTTCTGGACATGGTTGCTTCAGAGCGTATCTTCATCGGTTCAAATGCGATGATTCTGCAGAGTGCCCGTCCTGTAAAGGACAAAAAGAAGAGGCGGAACCCGTATTCTTTGTGTGTCCTCGTTTCAGCTCGCTGCGCAGCGACCTGGAAGAAATCCTTCAGGAAACGATCCAACCAGATTCACTTGTGGAAGCAATGCTATCATCAAAGGCAGCTTGGAACGCGACCAGCATTTTTGCCACGGAGGTCCTTAATCACCTGCGTTCCGTCGAAGAAAGAGGGATAAGAGGAACCAAAACTAGAAATGTCCCGCTCTACATGAAGAAAGAGCAATAGCTGAATCCTCTCCCCGTGAATGCCTAACGGTGGTTTCCATGGGGAATTAGAGGCCGGAGACAGAGGAAGTTTATAGTCGGTATTTACATCTGAGTCCGACATACCATGTTTAACGTATAGGCCTGACGATACGTAAAAGTATTTTCCTCTCTCTGAAGGCCTTGAAACGTGGAGATATTTCAAAATTTTCGATTTGCAAAACGAACCCATTACAATAACTTCCCACTGGGAAGCTAAAAAATGGAATCGTTAGAGGTTCACAAACATAAAAATGGTCCTAAAGAACTTTTGAATGACCAAACGGACTTGACGTATTCTTCCCTTTTTGAGGCAACTTGTCTATGATATACTATGCTCCATTGCATTATTTATATTTGTATTTTGTTTATTATTGATATGTTTACTAAAATCATATGATTTATGTATATATTGTTGTTTCCTGTCATTATTTTATGCCATTTTACATTTTTGCTATATGATTTTGTCCCTATTTTGTCTGTGATGTATATTTTTAACCAATTATTTTTAAAAAAAATTTGTTTGTCTAGTCTTAGTTTATGACAAATATTTAGAATAAATAGAAGCAGTATTAAAATATAAATTTTATTGTTTGAAAATGTCTTAAATTAATACGAAGCATATGTGTTGGGTCACTCTGTAGCATACCTAATCATTGAGATGGGCAAAATCATGTCACTACTGCCATCTCAATGAATTATGTCAATATTTATAAGTTTGCAAAAGCAAGGTTCAACGCTATGATGCCCCCGCTTCAGCCTTGTTTTTGCAAATTTTGTTATTCAAAAAAATGTTATATAAGTTGTTTAATTTTAAGTTTAAAAACCATGTTCATTTTGAGTATTGTTCTGGTTTTTGAGTTGTTAATAATAAAAGGTTATTAGAAATAAAAGCTGTATAAAGTTTTATAAAAATTGTTAACCAGAATTATCAGTTGAGTTAAGAAGATAATATAAGTTTTCAAAATTCTTAACATTGTGTTTTCTTTAATTTTTATTTCAACGGTCCTTCGAGAAGTTATGAACTCACAAGTGCGGTGTATAAGTTTGGACCATCGCACAATATGTAACAATAGATTTTTATTAAAAAATATTTAATTTTATAGTGGAGTAGTAGTAAGTATAATAAAAAAATTTAAAAATATATAATACGTGTAGGATTTTAATTATTAAAACTATACACTTTTTATATTCTCCCCCATCAAATATCTCCTGCGCTTATTACAATCACGTTCAAAACTTGAATTAAGGTCAGAACAGAGTAAGTTACTGCATTTCAGTTTTTTGTTCCATATCTTAACCCTCCCACTAAAAGTATTTTTCTCTCCGACTAAAAAGAGGGGCGTTGTACGCTTAGCGTATCTGTATGAATGTGTATCTGTCTGTGGCATTGTAGGTCCTCAAAAATTGCACCTATTTTTTTTTTTTTTTTTTTTTTTTTTTTTTGGGTTTCAATGTTTTAACTTCCAGTTTAGGCTTCCGTACCTGATAACAACAAGAAAAGAGGTGGCGACCTTCAAACAGCCGAGTAGAGTTTCCTGAAATATAACTCTAAACACTTTCAATCAATCAAAGTCGGTTTCATCCTTTTCGGAAATACGATGCCACAAACGAGTCGAGTTATGTGTTATTGATTATAAAAATAATACATGCTGTACACTGTTATTTAAAAAGAGTTACAAAGTAAAACAATATTATCATGATCCCTATTGGGAGACATTTGTGGGATACGCATATGGAAAAAATATAGAATCGGTTTATTTGTCTGCGCGATTACAAAGATATACAAGGTGGGTCATTAAAATGGTAAAAGATAGAAAAACACTTTAAATTATTATTCATTTAAGTTGATCCTCATAAAAAGACAAACATTTTTTATCTAAACCATTTTTTCGAAAGTCGACATCAGAGGAAATGCGAGTTACAAATACTTACTGAACTATTGCTTTAGCCAAAAAATATCAAGGGCAATAGAGGACATTCGCCTGTGTTCATGACTTTGTCATATAATTATTGAGCAACTTTAGGCCTATTTCAATTTCAGCGTTCAATTAAATGCAATAATAACATATTTTTAAGTCGAATTTTCGAAAAACTGGTTAAGCTGAAAAATTTCTGTTTTTTTGTGAAGATCAACTTTCGAATTTAACCTGTTGTTCTATCTCTTACCAGTTAGGATCTAATTGGTTTTTAAAGCAACCCGAAGAACTAGGTCCAATTTGATGTCCGAACAATAATTGGCATCTTTGGCGAGATATTTAGATCCATAGATTAAAATGGTCCACCATATCACCAACTTTTATTTTTGTAATATTTGTGTACAAGTGTTTCTTCAAACTTTCTTATAAGGTTCTTTTGCATTTGCCTTAAATTTTTTAAGTCGTTTCTTACATTATTATACCTTTTTCTTTTGACATTATAAACCCTCGAATTATAAACAAAATGAAATGATCTTATAAATATTTTAAAATATAATTGTACTTAAAAAAAATAAGGGTAGATTTAACTTTTGTTTATAATGACAATATGAATAACGTTTATAATAAAATAACAGGTCAAATTAATTTAGATGGTTGAGGTGCTAATGAAAAAAACACATACCATAAAAACTAAATATTTTATAATTAACTTAGAATTTTAAGAAATTGTTCTTAAACATGTTAAGAAGTCACAATTAAATTTTTTAAAAGATTGTCTAAAAATTATACAACTTTTCCAAAAAATAAGTTATCGTTAATGAACATCCGTTCTTATGGGAATTAAAAAATTATCCAAGTAAGTCGATGTGCATATATTTAGGTCCAATATGACTGGCCTAAATATAAATTATCCAAAAATGATGAAATTTGTCATTTCACTATAAAAATTTTTTTTTGAAAAATTTCGATTTCCCATCTAGGGTGCCATGAGTATACAAAAAATTGACAATTTGATCCAAGTTAGTCCATGTGCATATATTTAGGTCCAATATAACTAGACTAAGTATAAATTAGCCAAAAATGATAAAATTTGTCCCATTGATCAAATTCCCATGAGTTCTTATGGGAATGAAAAAATAATTTAAATATTTTTTTCTAAATTAAGGCTTAAATTAATTTTTATGTAATAAATCAGTTTAAAAAAATGGGTTTCTTTAACAACATCTTTGTAAAAGCATAAAAATTATGGCTATCCCATAAGAACTAATGTTAATTTTTGATAGTTTGTTTTAAAAAATTTAAAAAAAAATTAATTGTGTTTTATTGACATGTTTAAGAACAATTTCTCAAAATTTTAAGTTTAACATTAAACACCATTTACCATATATGTTCTACCATAAATACCATATTTGTATACCATATTTGTTCTAAAAACGAAAAATAACATTCAGAAACTCTCGCCAAAAGTTGTCTCTGTCTCTGATGGGTATTTTAATTTACAAATAAACTCAACTACTTAAATGGTACGAATTTAAATTATGTAACATCGAGCAACTAGTTTCTTCGAACTTATGTCACCGCGTTGTTTGTTATGCCCAAATTGAGTTTACCACGTGCTACTTTGTGAATTCGATCATAAATTATTTTATCATATCCTTTTAAAAATTTTATTTTCTGATACATATTTGTCTAATAGCACGAAGTGCGCCCGCTTAGTCATATAAATTTTTACAAGTTAATGCGAATTATATGTGTGTGAATGTTTGCCTAACTTTGCACGAGCCAAATATCTGTTGCTTATACCTAGTCCTATTTTCACACCTTAACAAATCATGTTTAGTACTGTGTTGTTTATACGTGTCAACTATTATGGTTTGACAAAGTAGATAAAAATCCAATTCTTTGGCATGAGTAGTTTTCGAGATATGAAACAAACAGTGACCAAATATGATCTACTTCCTGATGAGCTGGAAAGCTAATGGATTTCTATAAAAAGCTCGATATAGATGCTAAAGCAAATCTCTTGTTTTTCTAATCTGAATAAAGAAATTCGAAAATTCGACAACATAGTTATTATATTCACATGCATTTGCATTTTAGCACCCTGTATATATCGATAAGTATTATCATAATAACTCTCCAATTTTTCTTCATAATAACTCTCTGGCTGACAAATTTTATTAATTCTTTTAATGTTATTATATCTAAACCTTAAGTATACTACATTTTGCTTCAAATTTTTTAACGCTTAGAAATATCGATGACATAAAAAAATTTTGGTCACGGTGTTCATAAATGGTCTGTTTGGTCCATTTCCACTTTCTCGAAGTTCTGGAAGTTTGCTTTCGTAATACTTGAACGCTTCTTAACGAAAATTCTACACAATTTTTATCAAATGTATTCATTTTTTGGCATTAAAGATTTTTTGACTTTCTGTTTGATAAACTAGAAGGAATTGAATATGGTTTTTTATGTTTTTTTAATTTAAGTTTTTGTTGGGATATACTTAATTACATCATTCACAAATAATATATGCTATTATAAAGCATTATCAATATATTCAAATTTAAATTAAAAAATATTTTATACCATGCATATATATGAAATGTATCAAGGTAAAGTAAGTTTGTAACTCCTAAAAATATTGTAGCTACGAACAGAATTTTGGTATAGGTGTTCATAAAATCACCTAATGAGTCCATTTTCGTTTGTCCGTCTGCAAGTCCGTTCGTCTATTCGTCTGTAAACATGAAAACTCAAAAAACGAAAAGCGATATCAAGCTGAAATTTTTATAGCATGCTTAGGTTGTAAAAAGTGAGGTCGAGTTCGTAAATAAGCAATATAGATAAATTAGCTCTTGTAAATCACGGTTAGAGATAGAACAAAAGCTTAAAAGTAAAATTATAATGTTATAATGTTCCTTATTAAAAATTTTTTTGAAACATTATTTCGTAAACAACACTGTTTACCCGTGAGGGCGAAAATGAGGTTGGAAACATTATATAGTATGTGTACAGTTATTGAATATATTTTAAATTTATGTGTTATATATATTATGTATGTGTTTGTTTGTTATAGCATATACTATATCCACTGAGGAAGTGAGTAGAAAGATACTCTTATTACTTTGTGTGTAAGAGTTAGTATTCTGGTGCCATCCTTCAGGTCCAAACAAATAACTTAAATTAAAAGTTATAAATACTCCATAGTAAAAAATTTTAAAAATAAAAACTGGACCGACTTGAGACGACTCGATCGAATGTTATGAAATTCTTTTTCGGATCATATTCTTTTTATTACGTTTCGTTCGACATCTCAACGAAGTCATCATTTTTTGTTCACGCGATATCGACGACGAAAAACAATTCCCACGGGCATACGTACGTACGTAAACACACACACACACGCACATACTTCTTCTCCAAATTGGTGTTAATGCTTTGTTCTAAAATGAGATTCCAGAATTACTCGAAAAATAATGATTGAAGAAAGAGGTTTTATACAAAATTTGAAAGGCTTAAAGAATTAGATAATGATCATGAATTTGATAATAAGGACATTTTTCTTGAAAATTTCATGTGTCAAAAACACTTTAACCTCTGTTTAATCTCAGAACATTTATATACGTTTCAGCGTAAATTTAGTGCTCCATTCATTTCCGATGCCATAAAAGAGTTTTCAATGAAATTAATGTTTAAGTTTGGTATACAATAATCTTGACAATCGATTTCAAGGTTTATGTGAAGCATTTAAAATAAGTTTTTGCCCTAAAATATTATTTTTCAAATAGCTTTTAAGTTCCGGTTTTTGGCAGTTTTGACTTGGAATAATATTTTTTCGAATTTTTATATAAAGACTATATTGCAATTTTAAATTAATTGTCCAGATTGATAGGGCCTTTTTATTCTTCTTTAGTAAGCGGTAGGAACATTTTGTATTACCTTAATGAATATTATATGCAACGAATAAAATTAGTCACATATTTATTGACTAGAATGTTTTTACGCTTTCTAGATAAATATGTACTCATATTATATTTGCAAATAAAGGTATCTCGCTAGTTAAACAAACATTGTATTATATACGTAGAGCTAGCTACTAACTCGTAGCTCGCTGTATGTATGTTTGTATGTATAATGTATACACATAACGCCAAGTAATTAAATTTATGTAAATAATGTTTTGATTAAAATTAATATATGTATTACACCTAAAACGTAACAAAATCCAGTATTATTCATTAAAAATATACGTGGAATTTGTTTGTTTTACACATCCGCATCCATCATATAATAGTGATACATACACTAAGAGAAGAATTGGGTACGAGATCTTGTAAACATGCTGTTTGTCATCCGCTTCGAGCAACACCATAATAATTATTGCTTAATCGATAATGTCACTCAAAAGCAAAAAAAAAAACGGTCTAGTTGCGACCAGAAAGGTCCACACGACTAAATGATAATTGATAATAGTGACAATTATACAATTTTTCATTCGGTACAAAAAACAGCTTGACCGATTTTGCTCAAAACCTAATCAGGTTTAAGTTACATAATTATGCGTTATATGAAAGTCGTCCCATGTGAATATCATCATTTGTTCTCGAGATATGCGAGACGAAAATTGAATCTGAACATACATACATACATACATACATACATACATACATACATACATACATACATACATACATACATACATACATACATACATACATACATACATACATACATACATACATACATACATACATACATACATACATACATACATACATACATACATACATACATACATACATACATACATACATACATACATACATACACACATACATGCATGTGCAAACACGGACATTCTTTTAAAAACTATACTATTCGACTCTTAAGGCCTTGAAACGTGGAGATATGTCAAAATTTTTAATTTGCAAAATGGGGTCTATTACAATAACTATCCCACTGGGAAGTCAAAAAAACAAAATATGCATGCATTTAATATTTAAATAAAAAATATATATCTTTATTTGACATAAATCAAAATAAACTACACAAATTGCACAAATTATTAGATCAAAAAGGACTATACATGTTGACTGAAAATTAAACAAAAAATAAGAATAATCTTAATTATTACAACCATAAAAAAAAAAAAAAATAAAATAAAAAATTTTAATAAAAATTTATAAAACCATGGGCGGTTTCAATGTTTGTAAGCGTTTCTTTTATTTAAGATAAACCTTAGAAAGGCGACCACCGGCCTAATTTTTTCAGGCTCAGAGACGTTTAATATATCTTCCGCAGTGTACATTTTAGGACAAATAGTCTTCTATTAAATGCTTCACACTCTCCGCTGCATTACACAAAACGCAAATTCTTACTCCATTAATTTTCACGCTATTCCATCTAAAACCATACATTTGAAAACTAGCAATCACATATCTTTCATTTCTCTCACATATACTTAAATATTTGGCACCTTGAACGTAGTGGTCTAGCATAGCAAACATGCTCAGACTCTCTTTGCTCCTGATATCTTCCAGATTTCCAGTCAGAGCAATCTGGTTTACCACTCGTTTAACAGATGCTTTGTCATCTATTTCAATCACACCATTTAATCCTCTTTCGTTCAATAACTCATTCAGCACACTAATTGTTCTGTCATTTATACATGTTATTTGCAACCTTTTAGCAGAGTTAATTATTCTATTACGATAATTGATAGCTTTTGAATACAGAGATATTCAACGTTCCTAACTCAAAGCTCTAGATTAACTGCAGAGTTTGGCGTAGATTTAGATACACATAGTAATTCTTTATAGAAATGCAGAACCACATTAATTTTTTTAAACTGGTTGTTGTCGTTGTTACAATTTGTGGTTCACACTTCACTTCCATAGGTTAAAATAGGCAGTACCAAAGCATTGCACATTTTCACAATCACATTTACTGGAAAATTATCATATTTGTACACATACCGTCTTATATAAATTAATATTATTTTGACTTTATCTCTCATTCGCTCCAAATGCTCATTCCAACTTCCATTCCCAGATAGCACCACTCCCAGATACTCAAAGTTCCTAACATTCTCAATCATTTGGTCGTTATTCATCCATACCTCATTGGCGCCACGCTTCCGTCCATTACTCACAATCATCATCTTTGTTTTTCTCGCATTCACACTCAATTTCCACTTATCGCAATACTCCTCTAACGCTCTTAAACTTCTTCTCATCCCACCAACTGATTTGGAGGTTAGTACCACGTCATCTGCATAAAACAAAATCTTAGCTTCATAGCCTTTAATACAAGGAGACGTAGTACTAATGTTCTCCATCTCTTCAAACAGATCGTTAATATACAGCAAGAAAAGGAGCGCTGATAGATGACATCCCTGCCGTAGACCATTATACGTTTTGAAGCTTGTACTTACGCCCCCCTCCCCCAACCCAACCGAATGCAGCACGAAGTTGATTTATAAATAGATTTTAATATATCTATTAATAGCACAGGTGGACCAATATGCAACAACTTACTCCATTGAAGTTCTCTATTGACTTTGTCAAAGGTTTTCTCGAAGTCAATAAAACAGAGATAAGTTTTAGTCCTTTTGACTGCTAGCGAATTATCAATTAGCGTTTTTAGTACCAAGACATTATCCATTGTTTCATATTGCCTTCGAAATCCAGCTTGCGCGCAGTTAATAATTTCATTATCATCCAGCCATTGCCACAGACGATCGGACAAAAGTTTTGTGTAAAGCTTACTTAGATTAGGCATAAGAGTTAGACCACGATAGTTTCCAGGATCAGTGCGTTCACCAAAACCTTTGTTTATATTGGTAATTATGCCTATGGTCCAAATGTGAGGGTACGCATGATCAATAGCCATGGCATTGAACAATTTTTTTAGCAAAGGTCCAAATTCTGCACATTCGTTGTACATTATTTTTATTACTTTATTTAAGATTCCCGCCCTGGCGCTTTATTATCCTTTGCCATACCTATAGCCCAGCATATGTACTCATCATTAAAATATATATCAAAGTTGGTATTTTGTTCATCGCCCATTACCCCTTCTCCTTCTGCGTTTTCACACTCTTCGTTCATACCATAGAGTTGGCAGTAGTAATTTTTCCAATCATCCACACTTATATCATCATTCATTACATCTCTATTTTTAAACCTGAGAATTTTCCAAAGTACCTTTGAGTTACTTTCATTTACAGCATCATTCACCTTACGTACATATTCAGCCTTACACATTATCTTTTTATATTCACACATACTTTGAAACGAGGTTTACATTCCAAATATTCTTGTAGTGTCGATTCAGTTTTACCTCTTCTCATCTTCCTCAGTTTGTGTTTTAATTCCTTATTTTTCTTTATGCAGTCGATATCATACCACTCATCCTTTGCAGTAACTTTATTACCCCGATATTTTTGAACTTTTAGCTCGTTGCTAATCAAAGCCATCCATTCCCGTAGTATCGTAACAGCTTCATCAATTTTATTAATTTCTATCAAATGGCTTACGCCAATCAAAAACAATTGGGATTCATTACTATAAATTCTTTTTATTACATCCTCTTCCCTCTCCAAATCCCACCTATATCGATCAAGATCCATCATATTGCATGTCTCATCAAGAATTCTAATGGTAGGAACTGTCATTTCTAGAGAAAAATGGGAAGATTCAACTATTTCGCCCACTTTCATATCTACCCGTGAGTTCCATAAATCCTTCGTTACACACACATAATCTATCACACTTTTACCTAATTGGGATACATACGTCCATTCACCATTCCTGTCATTCAATGCTCTGCCATTCAATATCACTAAATCATTCTCTCTGACCATACTCAAGAATTTCTTGCCATTCGCATTCACACATCCATCCATACTATACCTTGGTATTAGCACATCATCCTCAATATCTATGTGATCCATTTCCATCCCAATCCTAGCATTCATATCGCCTCCTAGTATTATTGAAGCAGTTGGATATCTCTGTATTAATTCGCATATTTCAGTGCTCAACATTGAAAAAAATTAGCTGTCAGAATATCTGGAGCCCTCCGGTTGCAAATAAACGACTCATACCAGCAATTTTTCCCGATCGTTCTCTATCAATACCCACATAATCTCATTCAACTGCCAAGCCTCCAGGAAATCTACCCCTATTTGCAAAACGGATACCACTCCTGCTTATGCATTCATACCCTTTCATGCAAGGTTTTTCATCGGAAACCGTCCATGTTTCTACCAATCCTATTATATCAAAGTCACTAGTATATTCTATAAAACTCTTCTTCATCAGTTTCTTCTTAGCTCCTACAATATTCCAAAATATCATTCTTAGTTTTTTCTTATGTGTCTTGAATCATTCTTGTTACCCTTGTAATTGCTACGTTTCAGATCTTGTTTAATCTTCCCCTCTATTTCATCAATTTCGTTTGATGATTGTGTACCGGGTCTCTTGCATGTCCACGCCTCGCATTAGATTCTTTTCTTTTTTTCTTTCTTTCCTTTCTTCAGCTTCTCTTATACGAAGTTCTTTTGGTAGATTAATAAGTTTATAGATAAGTTTATTCTTTTCTTTGATCGGATTATTGGCACTTGTATTACTTCCTAGTTGATAGACTTGCTGAATATCATTTCTATTCACGTGCTATCTATGACAGCATCTTCTAAGTTTTCTTCATTAGCCATGGGTTCAATGCCATGGATAATTATATTCTTTGAGTTTATCTTCTTCTGTAGCTGCAGGATAATTTCATTTTGGCTTACAATTTTCTTTTCATTGCTTTCGATTTGATGTTTTAATTCTTCATTTGCCGTTTTTAATTTAGTTATTTCTTCTTTAAATTTTGCTTCATTCTCATCAAATCTTTTATATATGGCTTCAAGTAGAATTTTATTTTCTGCAGATAGCTCCATGTTATTTTTACAATAATATTAGAAAAAATTTTATATAAAGAAATACACAAAAATAAATTTTAAAACAAAAAGTTGATATAGTATCCTAGATGTCAGATACATGAATCGAACGCTCGGAACTCTATAATGCAATTTGCAAAGAGCACGCGTTAACCACTGTGCTGCAGAGTACTTGCATCGAGTAATCACATAAATAAAAGATGATGAGTGTTCTTCTCGTATTTGTTTATTGTTTATTGGATTCGATATAATTAACTAATCATAGTCAACATCAAGAAAAATTCACAAACAAATTTCAAATTTCACTTGAAACTCAAAAACTAAAGCTTTATATTTGCAATTTTCAATATTTCCTACAAATATATCACCACTCTGTTCTTAAAAAATTATATTATCAAATTTTTAAGAAAAATTTTACACAAAATCCATTAATTTTGATTCTATAACTATGCATAAACACGTCTATACTCACAAGACAAGACTCTTTAAATAAAATATAAGATAAAATTTCACCACGACCAATTATCAACCGATGAGCATTTGCCAGCAAATTTTTAAAAATATTTATTTCATTAGAAATATTTAAATTAGAGACGTGGCAATTTAAAACAAGTGAAAACAAACAATTGGAGTTAATTGTTGAAATACCATGTATAGATTGTGTTGAATATCTGTGCTTGCATTATTTTTTTTATAAATTAAAAGAGAAAAACCCAACACAATTATGGCGGCTTTTCGGCTATTTTTTTCGTTTTTCGAGAATACTAAACTTTAATAGTAAGCATGACTCTTTCTAGCGATAACAAATATAACTATAGTTTGAAACGCTCATAGATACATAATATTTAACAGAAATATATTATGTATATATAAGTTCTAAATCTTGTAAACTCTACTAGTTATATGGATCGAAAGTTCGGGCAGCGAAACTTTGGGGAACTTCTTTTCACATCAAATGAAGTATTTTTTGCAATTTTTTATTTTTCCGGAGTGGTACAACATGTGTTACCAATAAAATGGCGTTAAAAATGGTATTTTGATTAGAAATTTTATCATTTTTATTTAATATTCACAAGAGTAGACATGCATATCGGTACTTATCAATGTTTTATATACATATGTATATAAATATATGGTAAAACACTTACTTTGACTGTGTTTTGAAAAATATTTGACTGATTTTAATGAAACTAATATGGTAAATAGTTTGGCAAAAACTTCAGTATTAGTGAATTTTTTTAAATGGCTGTCATGTTATGCCATTTTGTCCTACGGGGTTAAAATTTTTTCCAAATTGTAGCATTTTTACTTTATTATATTATTAATATAATAAAGTATTGTGATCGAAAAAAATATCGATAACGGGGTTTCAACGGAAATACACGTTTTGTACACTTCGGTATGTCGGTATGTCTGTTACCAAGCTCGAGCATTCAACTTTCAATACAGGTTCAGTTTGGTCATAATTCCAAAGGCCTTTTTAAAGGGTACTTCCCTCTAGGCCAAAGCAGGATTTTTGGGGTTTCCTCAAAAACGACTCTAAAGATTTCGATTAAACTGATACAATGCTAGACCTTAAGGTGTTCCTAGGATTGAAACTCCACACATCCGGCAAGCCACATATCCGGGAAAATTCGAGAAAGCCCACATCCTTGGGAAAAACTTGTTTTTTTGGGGTTTTCTCAAAAACGGCTCTAATCATTTCGATTAAACTGGGCACAAGGCTAGCACAACATTTCAAAAGACAGGAAAATGGAATTTTCTAGGGAGAGGCTGAGGGGATAGCATTTAAACTTCGTATCTGGGTTTATATCAACAAGGTCCCAGGTTTGTTACTGTTTACGTTCAAGTGCAAGTGCAATAAAACCTCCAAAATCGCAAAAATCGCATGATAAAATCGTATAATTATTCAAATTGGTCACATAATCAAATAAATCAAATAAAGAAATAAATAAAACTTAATTAAGCCAAATTAGTGAAGTTAAGAGACGAAAGCTTTTCCTTGTTTTTGAATAATTCATACAATTGGCTGCTTTCAATCAAAATATTACAAGAATAATATATCAATTTCCTGGATATGTAGCCTATACCAATCCTAGGCACACCTTAAGTTCTAGCCTTGTGTCAAGTTTAATCGAAATCGATAGAGCCATTTTTGAGAAAACCTCAAAAAAAAGTTTTCCCTAGGGTGTGGGCCATCTCAAATTTTCCCGGATATGTGGCTTATGCCAATCCTAGGAACACCTTAAGATCTAGCCTTGTGTCTAATTTAATTGAAATCGTTTGTGCCGTTTTTGAGAAAACCTAAAAAAAAAAGTTTTTCCCAAGGATGACGGCCTTTTCGAATTTTCCCGGATATGTGGCTTATATCAATCTTAGGAACACCTTAAGGTCTAGTCTAGTGTCCAGTTTAATCGAAATCGATAGAGGCGTCCTGAGAAAACCCCAAAAACCCTGTTTTGGCCTAGAGGGGAGTACCCTTAAAAAAGGCCTACGGAAAAAATGAAAAATCGTCTGGAATTATGTCTGAATGACTGGAAAATTGAAGGCTCCAGTTTGGTAACAGGCATACCGACATACCGACAGACGCAACATTTTTAAAAACCACTTTTTTAGCATCAGGGACCCTCAAAACGTGTATTTCCGTTGAAACCCCGATATCTTTTTTTTTCGATCACAATACTTTATTATATTTATAATATAATAAAATAAAAATACGAAATAGTATTTTTGCAAAAAGTAGATTCAAATGTCATTGAAAGTTAAAAAAAAATTTTAAATACTGAACCCAATAAATTATTTCACTGTGAGCATATTTGTAGTCTACGCTAGCCATATCCTTTAAAAAAAATCGATTTATTGGCGACTTCAAGTCGTAATGGCTCATCAGGTAATTAAAGCATGGAGTTGGTAACTTAAAATTATTTCTTAAATTTTTTTGTGCATTTTTCGTCGTTTCTATTGAATTCCGTGCAAAATGCATAGAACGAAGTATCTGCTGCCGGCTTTAAATAAACAATTTTCATTTATTTAAAATTTATAAAAATATATATTTTTGTCTATTTTTTTTCTATTACATATAGATAAAAACAAGCATTCACTTATTACCACAGATGTTGGCAAGAGAGATGACTCAGGCCATTCATAACCAGTGTGCGAAGTTACAGAAGCTGCTCATCTTACTTTTACCGCCCGGGTAGGTGTTTCATACAAATGTAGTGTGACAACTTATATCCGATCTCATTCAGAACCACTAGGTCCGGATGAATAGCGTTTAAGACAGCTCCCGAGGATTCCTACGCTGCAGAATGGGCGGTTCAATGATTGAGCACGTGTGGTAGAATTTTATTTACATAGACACAACTTCGACACCGTTTATTCCGTTCCAGAATCGAAGGGTTCCATTTAAAGAAACGTTGCCAAGCCAAGCTCAATTCATAAAGTGGTAGTCGCAAAATCGAAAAAACAGTCTAACCAAGACCAAGAAATCGTCTCCTCATCAATACAGGGTCCCTCACCATATGTAGAACATTGAGTATTTTAACTTGACCGCCTTAATTTAATTTAGTGTTTTCATTGGATATATATATATATATAGATAGATATGGACACACACATAATATTTGTTATTTTTAAGTAGTGGGAGATTTTGGTACATAACAAAAAATAAAAACTAGTATTTCATTGGATATATATATATATGTATATAGATAGATATGGACACACACTATATACACATACTATATATATAATAGTTTTTATTTTTTGTTATGTACCAAAATCTCCCACTACTTTGTGTGTCCATATCTATCTATATATATATATATCCAATGAAATACTAAATTAAATTAAATTGATACCGCCTTAAAATACTCAATGTACCACATATGGTGACGGACCCTGTATATTTTTATGGGATTCGGTGGAAAATTTTTGTTTAAGTGTACTTAACAAAATCATACTCATCCGCTTGTGTTTTTTCGATTTCCGCCTAAACGATGGGACAAAAGTACCCTGCTTCCGGACACCACATTCTCTTTATTTGACATTTAAAAAAAAAAACTTTTGAATTTTATATTTTGGACAATTCTCAGCATTTTTTTACCTTGGCATTCTATACCTAACCCCAACGTTTTCAAGATATTATAATTTTAAAAAAATGCGGATTTTCGCCAAAAACTCGTTATTGAAGATAATATTAATATTATAGCCTACAGTACAGGGGGGAGGGGGTATGGTTCGTGAGTGGATTCATTTCAGTGTAGACTACAACGTTTTTATTTACAAAAACCAACTGCTCTGTCACCTTGGCTGTTGTTTCCTTGGCTGACAACGACTCCAAAAGTAACAATAGTTGTAACTACATTATATTATTGTACTGATTTTTTGACTTCTAAGTAGTCAAATATTTTTTCTTTCATTTTACTAAGGAGAACTCTAAAAAATATTTTGATTATTGTTTGTTATTTAGAGGAATACGCAATTACTTTTTTGCTTTTTAGTGCAAAATAACTTGTTCATGATAAGTTTTTTTTTGAAGTCGCTTTACTTTTGTTGAAATTTTTTTTTTTTTAAATTCTAATATATTGAAAACGTTGGGGTTAGGTGCCAAAGGATGCAAAGAACTAAATATGCTGAGAATTGTCCAAAATATAAAATTCAAAAGTTTTTTTTTAAAATGTGAAATAAGCAGAATGTGGTGTCTCGAAGTTCGATACTTCTGCCCCATATTGTGGGCGTAAATCGAAAAAGCCTAAGTTTGGATGAATATGAATTTGTTGAGTGCACCCAGGCCAATATTTCCAATCGACTCTCATAAAAATCTACTGACGAGGAGCTCCTTTATTCTTACAGTATAATATATTTAATAATCAATATCTCTTATTTTTAAATGATGTTAATCGCTTATTGAAAATTATGCTTGTTTTACACTTTTTAAAACAATCCTGTCAGAAACTTATGTTCTTTTTTGGAAAGCTTACGAGTGGGAAAAGTTTTTCTGAAATAGAAAAGTGGAATAAATACTTTGAAATTTAATATTGCTCGTAGCTCGTTAACAATAGAGTCTGGGGTGAAAATGTAAGATTGTTCTCTGCTTAAAATTAATCAAATTTATGCAATTCATTTTTCATAGGGGGTTGGTTTGATGCGTGTTTAGTATTTTCAAGAAGTTTCCAAAGCACTAGTTAAAAGAAGATAAATAATATTTTTAAACGAAACAATTTTTGTACAGCTTTTTTTAGTAATAGTTTGGTTGGTTAAAACTTTCAAAAACATACATGGTCATAAAAATAATAACCTAGCTTCGAGTGTAATTAAAAAAGTATTGATTTATAAAATGCCTTATATTTAAAGCCGAGAACCTACATAGAATCGTTTAAACCATAATATTTTAAATACTAAATAAAAGATCGCGTTACACAAATTACATTAAAAGTGTATGTGCTATATCGTTTTCAAGTTATATAATGTATAACTAATATGTTAATTACTCAATTAAAATTCCGTTGAACAACTAACTGTTCACTTACTCCAATCAAAATGTAATACCTGCCAATATAGAACAAAATATATATATATACACAGTGGAATATGATATAATGCTAAACTGAACAATTCTGATTCAGAAATTTATTCATAATTTAACTATTTTATTACTGTACTTACTTTAACGGAATTTAAAATCATATGGTGCTAATGTTGCTATGATAGTGAGTCCGCTCATCAATGCTACCGAGATTTGTATACCCTGTATAGAGGTATGAGATATATCAAGGTATATTAATAATTATATCGGGGCACGGCAGGGCCCCCGCGAAGTCGGGCGCGAGGCCAACACTGCCGTACCATTATTTACTGGAACCATTTCGTCACATTTTCAGGCCCCTGTTTGAGAATCGCTGGATAAAACCAGAACGCAGAAATCAGTAATTCTGAATTTTCGTCTTTCAGTAAGCTATAATCACATACTTAAAATCCAAAATTTCAATCTGTAGATCATTCAGTTTCGAAGTTAAGCTAAAGCAAAGTTTCGAATTTGTGACACTCACTCATGATCATCAGAATAGTACTAGTACTTCCCACAAACTCAGAGAGCTGAAATTTGGTACAGAGTTAGGATTTATTGGCCACATAAAGGGAAAACTATAAAAACTAGAATAATCGAAGATCTGGAGTACCCCGCTGCGGGGTCCACGGAAAAAAAAATTTATAAATATTAAAACATATTTTTATATCCTTTCCACTGGGAAGTTAGTCGTGTGGACCTTCGGGTCGCATCTAGACTGCTTTTTGATTGACCGATATTTCTTCTAATATTTGTTTTAACATTATAATGATATTAACTGAACTTGAAATCTACAAATTTCGTAAAACTTTTGCCCTAAACTTTCTTTTCTAAAATTAATATTTTGAAGTTCTAATGCGGTCTTAGTGTAATGATAAACATTCAATGAATCATATGAAAAAATATTAATTATAGTGTCAGAATAATCTGCCTCCTTACCTGCAAAAGCAGAGACGACTACCTCTTGAAATTTTTTTACGATTAAAAAAGAAAGGATATTTAATCTATAATAAAGGTTATTACCATTGCCGCAACGGTTTTTTTTCAAAATGGCCGCACTTTCACCCTCCAAATTTTTGAGGAGTTTGTGCATTTAAATTCATTACGTGATAATTAATTAACCTATTTTTAGAAAAAATTCGGTAATTTAGTGTAAGAAATAATTCTCAATTATCTATAGCTGCAATTCAACATTGAACGCGTAACATTTCCAAAAATTTTAATTTTAGAAAGAAAAATTTAAAGTAATAATAATAATAATAATAATAATAATAAATTACTGTATTTAAATCCATTAGATTATTACAGGAGATGACATTTATCATACAAAAAAGATCTATTATTGCTTGATTAAAAAAACCAGCAAAAAGAAAAAAAAAAAGAGAAACACAATCATATATTAATCCTAAAAATTAAATAGAAAAATAAATATAAAATTTGATTGAATTGAATTATAAAATTGATAAAAAAAATAAAACATAGCAAGTATAAAATTAAATTCAAGGAATATCATCCGAGAGAAAAAAAAACATAATAATAATACTAATAATAATAATAATAACAATAACAATAACAGCAAAAATAACAGCAAGAATAACAGCAAAAATAACAGCAACAATAGCAAAAATAACAATAATAGCAATAATAACACTAACAATAACAACAGTAATAATAATAATAAAAGATACCATCACAATCACAGCACTGTGTACCCTGATCAAACACAAAGTTAATTGAAACAACACAGATGCTAGTTTCTTATTCTTCTAGAGAAAAAGCTCGAAGCTTTAAAGCATTTATACAAAAAAAGAACAATCTGTTGACTTCATTAGGTCCAGAGAGGGAAAGCAATTCGGCTAGTGGGTTCAATGATTGTTTGTTGACTATCTCTCCCAAATATGCGCATCTCAAATGTGCTAAAACTGGACACTTCAGGATAAAATGTTCTAGCGTCTCATTTTCCCTGGTATTACAAATCTTACACTCCTCCTGGCTGCTCCACTCGTAAACCACTCCTCTTAATAGGAGCCTGATGTGTAAATTTCCCATTAGGCGTAGTTGGACAATTAACCTCATGTGTTCTATGTTAATGGGCAAAGTTAGATAGTCACATGATTTTGACAGAAGATATTTGTATATGGAAGAATAAGAAGACTCAAGAATTCTTGAATCATCCTGTTCTTTTATATTTTCTATGTATTTCTGGACCATGGCTTGTTGGTTTTCTTTTAGTTCATGTAGACTTTGACTAGCCCAGATTGACTCAAACCCTAAGCTTAAAACAATTTGTTTTAGTTGAGATACCCAGTTATATTTTATAATAACGCTATCACTATTTGCGTTATGAAGTAGGTGTAAGTAGCATTTTTTCACAAACCTAGTGTCAGAACAGGCAAGAAGTTTGCTCCACCAATTCAAAACCATAGCAAGAGCATACGCTCCTAAGTGATCTCTACTATGTTCTTTGCGAATCATATAATGTGGCGTATTACGTGGTAAATTATAGATTCTTTTGAAGAAGCAACTTTGCACCCTATCTAATTCACTTAGATGCCTCAGACCCCACACTTCTACACCGTATAATGTTGTTGAGGTGACAATTGTAGTAAAAAGCCTATTTCTAGCTAGCTCAGAGTTACATCTGGCTTTCACAAATAGCTCCCTGACGCTACCAATAGCTACGTTTCCTTTTTTAATCGCAGTGTTTGCCGCTTCTGTGAAAGTGCCCGAGCTAGTAAATATAACTCCTAGATAGTTGAATGCTCTCACTATTTCGATAGGGTTATTTTCAATGCGAAATTGAGTATCACTCTGTAGCCTACCACCTTTTCTGAACACCATTGCCTTTGTTTTTTCAGGGTTGATAATAAGTTTGTTAGCAACACAATAATTGTTAAAGACGTGAAGGCTTTCTTGCAGTTGTTTTGCAGAGTTAGCTAAAAGCGTGGTATCATCAGCGTAACACAGATGACTCACATACGTACGTTCATCTAATTTAACTCCCTTTATTAAATTTTGTTCGAAGTAGTCTTGCAGATCCGACATAAAAAAGTTAAACAGAAGTGGACTTAGCGAATCTCCCTGCAGAACTCCTTGCGAGATGTGGATGTTTAAACATTCATGATTTCTGGCAGTAAAAATAATTTTCGCATTACTATATAGGTTGGAAATCACAGATATCACTTTCCTGCTGATACCCAATGCATGTAATTTATACCAAAGGCAGGAATGGTTTATGGTATCAAAAGCCTTTTTTAAGTCCACGAATACAACAAACAATTTCCCTTTAACTTTTGTGAGATGATCATTTATTAAACTATTTAAAACAAATATGTTATCCAGGCAACCTCTTCCTTTTCTGAATCCTGACTGGTTCTCTGGAATGGCATTAGACAATTGTGCCCATTGCTGTAATCTTTCGCTAAGCATGTACGTATAAATCTTAGTGATACTGTTTAGCAGAGTGATACCTCTATAGTTGTTAGGGTCATTCATATCACCTTTTTTGTATATAAGACACAGTTTACCAATGGACCAATGTATGGGAGCCTTTTCAGAATTGAAGGCTTCGTTAAACATATTTAGTAGAACACTTTGCCATTTACTTGGTAAATTTTTTAAAAATTCATTTGAGATTAAATCTACTCCTGGGGCCTTACCTACTTTGATATGCTGTAGGGCTTTGAATAATTCATGTTTACGAAATGGCACGTCTAGAGAAGGATGAAGAACATCCAAGAAAATATAGTCTGTGGGAATTTTGGGCGGAAATAGAGTATTGAAGTAAGTTTGCCACGTTTCGAGAGATATGTTATCAGATTTAAGCTTATATTTTCTTTTTAGATCATTTACCGCTTTCCAAAACTGTCCTCCGTCCTTTACATTTCCTAACCTGTCTCTAAGTAAAAATTTAAAGTAAAAGTCTTAGGAAATTGGTAGATTTAAAATTTTAGTTATTAGTATTTTATTGTTTAAACAAATATTAGAAGAGATATAGCGGTCAAAAGGTCAATAATTAAATCGACACTGTCTTATGAATCATAAACGGATACAAAAAAAAAAAAAAATTGTACAAAAAAATAGGAAATTTAATTATCTCTATATTATAACGCTTTCACGCTATAATTAGCGAATGGTTTTTAATGAAACTGTGCAGCAATACAGCTCATACCTCAGAATAACACAATAGATATAATTTATAAAGTAATATGTATTAATAAAAAAAATGAAAATTAATTTAATTTGACAATACCATAAATTACAGATTTCTGTAAAAGTAGTCATTTGACATTACCATAAATGACAGATTTCTGTAAAAATAATCAATATAAAATGTTTCACGGCCATCTTTTCTGATATACTCAATTAATAATTACGACCATTATACATTTAAATTAATAGAAAACCATACATATATTTCACGTGTGTAAAAACAATCCGTACAATTATTACGAGTGTTATAGAAATGGGACAAGCGAGAACATTCTTTATCCATCTTTACTTTTAAACCCAGCGAAGCGGGTGGGTATCACTCTAGTCTACAATAAAGGTTATTACCCTTTTTGGTTTTAAGTACATGTTTACGGAAATATAGGCCAAAATGGTTTTCCTTAAAATTAAGGCACTTCCCCTCCCTTTTTTGTAAGGATTTTGAGCATTTACATTCAGCATGTGATACTGAATTTATTTAAATAAAAAAATAACTCCTATAATATAATTCGGAAAAATTTTTGTGTAGTCTGACGTATTTGATGAATTTAATTTATTCATTGCAACACTAATTTTGTAATAGTTGCATATTGAAGACGTTTAACATAACATTTGTGAGTGTTTTTGAACTTTCATAACAGAACTTTATCATGCGATGCGATAGTGTAAGAATAAGAATAAGAGTATGTAGTAAAATGTGCAATCAGGCCACGATGTCGTCGAAGCAAATGAAGCTCAAGTGTTTGTATGTTAATTATCTGATAGAAAGTTTTCACTCCGGTGAAAGCAATTTATATGCTCATTTGTAAGACTCTCTGTTGTCAAATTTTAGTTTCGCGATAATCAGTTCGAGAAAATCAGTTGATCACTTTGAAAGTTTTTGCTAGTGGAGAGATATGACGAATTCATAACATTTACTGATCTTTGAATTGCATGAAGTTTCTTGACTTTTGCATAATTTTATAAATGTTGATTTAGTTCCATGCAGCTTTTTTATTATTCAAAAGTTTTAGAAACCACTACCTATATATAATATTTTAGCCAAAAAAGTATCGATTGGTTTTTTCGAAAGTTCTTATTTGTCAATGTAAGGCATTATAGGCTATTTTTTCCTGTATATTATATTTATATGATAACTGTATATAATAACCACAATTTCATGGCCGATCTAATAATATTATAGGGTGGAGGCTGGATTACAAAAAGTATAAGCTTTCTCCGAAATATATTTCCATCAAAATCTAAGTCTAAGTTTTTCAACAACGCTAATATGTTCCAATAATTAAAATTAACGTTTTTACCAGATTTGGTGAAAAACCATTCCCAAAAGTGTTGCTGGGGTTCGCAAAACATTACCATGTCTTGGTCATGTTACCATAGGTGTAGCCTTCAGTACCTTGAAATGAACCGTGTGTTGTCAAATTATAAACTTGACTGCAAGGCCGAGAGTAATTTTGCTCATTATTAATTTCATAAGATGAAATGTAAAGGAGAATAAATATAAAATTAAAAAATTCGCACTTAGTATTAATAAAAAGTAATTATTAATTTTTATCATGAGGAAAATGTATCATCAGACCATTTTTCTTCCTAGTGGGATAGTTATTGTAATAAGTCCGATTTTGTTAATTGAAAATTTAGATATATATCCACGTTTCAAGGCCTTTAGAGTCTTATATTACCTTACTATTCGTTTTTAAAAGGATATCCGTGTTGTATGTTTGTATGCATGTATGTATGTTCGGATTCAATTTTCGTCTCGCATGTCTCGAGAACAAATGATGATATTGACATGGGACCAGTTACATTTAGCGCATAATTATGTAATTTAGTCCTGATTAGATCCTGATTTAGGTTTTTTTTTATACCGAATGAAAAATTTTATAATTGTCACTTTTATATAGTTTTAACGTCATGGGGTGCAGGAAGCGAAGCCCCCGCTGGGGTTGCAGGGAGCGAATCCCCTCGGCAATGTAGGGGGCAAAACCCCCACTGGGGGATCCGTAGAAAAATGAAAAAAAAAATTATTTACCAATAAAATTATAAATATTAAAACATATGATATTTTTTATCCTTTCTACTGGGAAGTTAGTCGTGTGGACCTTTCGGATCGCACCTAGACTGCTTTTTGTAAATATAGTATGCATTTCCCGAATTTTTGGTGTCAATTCTTGTTAGAATTAACAAATTCATTCAAATTTGTTCCCATGCTTATGTTCAAAAAGTTAAATTATTACACGCTGATTATTTTCGACTTTAGAATAAAAGTAAATTTTACAACATTGTATGGCCAGAAAATATTATCCAAATTTATGATCTGATTAACTCGTTCCCGTGTTTCATAATGTTTTGGTACAATGCACAGAAATGGCAATAAATCAATTTTCCAATGTATTTCATTTTATTTTACTTATTTTCATTCATTTTGCAGCATGATCTAAATAGCAAAAATCGGCATTGCCTCATTTTGTCGTCGCTCCACCTCTAGACATATTTTATTGTTGAATTAATATTCACAATATTAACCATGACGATTTGTTGTTGCTGTATAATACATTTATTACAAGCATTAAAATTAAGGAAAACGTTTTTTTGATGTTTTTATTCTCATTAGAATAAATACTTTTTCTTTAATCAATTCATTTAATTCTTTAAACATAAAAAAAAAAACATTTTACTTCATTTTAGTGCCATTAGCTACCAACATATACTCTAAGAGAGTCTTTCGGTACACGAATACGGCCGAATAGCAGTTTCTTAGTAAAATAATGGCATTTAAAGGGAAAAAAACTAAACTCACATTTTGATGTGGTTGTATCAAAAATTGAATGAATAATTTTTAAGGCCAAAGAGTATCGTGTATTTAGCTGTTTAAATTGAAACGTGTGTTATATGCTTGTATGTCTCCAAAATGTTAATTATGTTTAAAAAAATAATTTTGTAATTGAAACGGTTCAAAAAATACAGTAGTTTTCGATAAATAATAAAAAACATTCCCATAACATTAAAAATTGGTAAAAAAAATATAATAAAATCAACAAAATTATAATATATCAAGATAGTAATTTTAATATTGCCGCTATTAAAACTGTTTAGTTGTTACTAAAATAAGAATTGTTGTGAATTGAGAAGCTGTTAAAAAATTGTATAATTTAGAGTTCTGCCACCTCACTTCTCATTGGCAGAAACTACCGCCATGGAAGTAACAAAAAAAGGAGGTCTAGACAGAGGTCGATTTTCTTGAATAAAAAAGTAATTGATCTGATCTTTAAAATCTAAGTGTTCCACCGTTTGTTATACCTATTTTAATATGTACACAATACATACATAAACTATTACTATCTATAAGTATCAAAGTATATAATTTCTAAGATCTACAAGTTTTAATACAAGTGTTAATATGTACACGATAAATTATTATTGCAGAAACGAGATATACTGCAATCGTTTGTTATATACAGATTGTTTTTATCTTAAAAACTGATAGTTGCAAAATTTACTGCGTTACTATCACATAATCTTATAAGTCCAAAAAGCTAAAAGATTTGTGTTCTAAAAATTGGTCGAATTTCAGAGAATTCGAATTTTCTGAGAGTGTGAGTAGTGAATTTCTAAATGCAAATTCCTTAAGTCTTAAGGCTAACCAAAGTTAAAATTCATTAAGCCATGTAATATGTTGAATGGCACTATACTGTAGTAACACGGACATCATATGGGCTTAGTTTGTTCTTAAAGTTCTTAGACTGTCAGCTTGTTATAGAAAAATAAAAGTTTGTTTACAGTTAGTCCATGCATAAAAGTGTATAAAATAAGATGCCTACCGAATGCATCGTTGAATATTAACATTTGTTTGTAAAATAAAACAACAACTTTTTATAGTCTGCCATTTATTTGAAAAACAGACAAGACACTAAAAGTTTAGTTTCAGACGATTTTCTCGTGTGCAAGCTTTAACATGACAAGTAACTAATTTTCCTTTAGTAACTAATATTGGTTCCACCAAACTAAGCAGCATCAGATGGTTTACCATAAAAAAACACCCTAGGCACACTATCTAAAAATATGTAGCACTTTAGAACTTATTGTGTACAGAGAGATTGCATGTGTAAAAGAATAAAAATATCTGGGAGTATAAGTGACTTACAATGGTTACTGGAAAATCCACCAAGTAAATATGATCCAGAAAGCGAGAAGCGTTTGTGAGAATATTAGGCTACATATATGCAAACATCCAAATTTTCCTGTTGAAGTAAGTTATTAAGAAAGTGATTAAAGCCTAAGTAATGCCGGTCTTGACGTATGGCGCACAAATATGGGGAATGGGAAAAATATAGCAAATGTAAATACTTTTGTCTGCAGTGTGTGGAAGGAGGTATTGAGTTTGGATAAAGCAGCTGCTAACGATGCCATAATGATTGAAGTGTGAAGAGTTGTAGCGGAGAAAAACGAAAGGAAACTTTAACAGGATTGTTTTTATCTAGGGATGAAAGACAATATACTAGAGCTAGTTCGAGATATTGGAATGAATGCAAATAAATTAAATGATACGGAAGTTGCCTATGATTGCAAAAAGCTAACATCAAAAACGTATTAAATGATTGGTATAGAAGTAAGATGTTCCAGAACATGGAATATATGCCTTCTTTGGATGTTTTCAATAAAATTGGTCACTTTGAAAAGGTGCATCCTATTTAGCTGTAGAACAGAAAACGACAAAAAGAACATTGGCTTATTTCATATTAAAAGATGCGTGTGGGAAAATAAAAATAAATTTCATAACCAACGGATTTGTCTATTGTGCGGTGGAGGTGAATCTGGTTAGCACCTAATATTTGATTGTCCGGGAGTAAATGAAAATATGAGACATGAACTTAGTAGAGAAGGTCTAACGAGTTTAGAAAATATTTTAAATGTTAGAGATGAGCAAATGGTTGTGAAAGTTGCAAGAAATATTGAACAACAGGTCATTGAGATTATCGGGACAGCGAACATATGTATAATATGCAGTATTGTACCTAGTCTTGATATCCGCACCTTAATGCATCAAAGGTTTTTGTGCTACTTGGTGCAGTTATCTGTATTTTATAATTATTGTTGCCTTATAATTTTAGAATTTTATTTTTAAGCTTCAAGAATTTAATATAACATCAAATTATAATAATTTTTCTTGCTTTAACTGCTTTCAACAAATATCAAAATATCAAAATGAAAAAATTATTTTAATTTATAAGATCCAATGTATGGATTGATTAGCCTAGTAAGTCACATCAAATAAATAAATAAATAAATGTACACGATTAACGAAATTTTAATTAACTAGCTAAAAGTAGAACTTTGTAATTGCTCGCGAATGGTATCATATAAAATAGATATTTCTAAACTAAAATTATACTTCAATTATTGACAAATATTTTTTATTTAATTGTTCCTCATTAAACGTTAATTTGTTTAAAACATCAGGTTGTAAACGCAGATCCATGTTATTATCCGCTGTGAAAATATTCAATTCATTTTTTATTTTAAATTTAAGACAAATACAACAAAACCCATCTTTATTAATTTGTAAATCAAACCAACGACGATAACATACATTACATACTTCAAAATTCAAATTCTTTTGTGCAATCTCAAAATTTTCTGCATACATTGTTTTCGTCGTTTCCGATGATCGCGCATTAATGATCGATTACGATCGCGCTCTTTACGATCCGTCACCGTACGACGTCATGGCATTTTATTGCTAAAATAACAATTAATTAATAAATATCTTTAAAATTATAATAACTATAATTAAATTTTTTTCATTTTTTGTATTAATATCATTTAATTTTTTAAGTTACCTATTCTATTGTAGAACTGCAAAAATTAATTGTTTATGTTATGTTAGGATTCTTGTTAAAACTCTGCTAGAGTATAGACGCATTTGTTTTTCGTCTACAACAATATCAAGAATTTTATTTTTATCAAAATAAAAACAACAATATTTCAATTATTAATTGTTTACGACAGTTACATAAGTATTTTTGTTTGTGTTTAAATTGTTACCTTTTTTACCTGGTGAGTACATACAATAGCTGTTTACTTAGTAGTTAGTTAATTTTTGTTTTTGTTTTTAATTTTTTTTCGTATATACATACTTTTAATAATATACTTTTTCAATATTTTTTTACTATTATAAACTATTAGGAGGTGGCTGGAAATGAATCTCCACCAGACCCTTCTCGGATGGGTCTGGAAAACCCTACTCCTAATGTACCAAATAATGATAAGCCATTAGTCCTACCTGATAATTCCTCTGTACCTATCAAAGAAAAACCTATTTTTAAATACCAAAAAAATGCACTCGGGCCTTTTAAGATCTTCGTGGAATCCAAGGATCAAAATATAGGACGCTTACATCCTTTAGCCGTTGGACGTATATTATACTCAAACAAAGTACCGAATATCGCCAAGATAGAGAATTTGGGTCGCAATAGGATTTGCGTCCAATTTAAAACTTCCACATCAGCAAATGCATTTCTTGACAATCCTATCCTAACAACCGAAAAACTCCATGCGTATGTTCCTACCCACTGCGTAACTCGGGTAGGTGTTGTTAGAGACATTGACATAAACATTGATGAACAAACTATTTTAGAAAATATGCAAAATAACAAGCAAGTAAAAATCTTGAAAGTACATCGTATATCTCGAAAAACAACATCTCCCGAGGGCGCACCGTCCTATAAACCTACCACCACTGTACTTATCACATTTGAAGGCACCTTTATTCCCGATTATGTAACAATGTTTTACTGTTCCCGCCCCGTTGAAACATACATCTTCCCAGTGACCCAATGCTACAATTGTTGTAGATTTGGTCACATTACCAAAAACTGTAAAAGCTCTCCCCGCTGTGCCATCTGTTCCGATTCCCACAAATCCTCCGAATGTGATAAAGATGATTCCCTACTAAAAACATGCATTAATTGTAATGGGGCCCACTCAGCCACATATAAAAACTGCCCTGAGTATAAACGCCAAATAGCAATAAAGAAAATTATGGCCTCTAATGGGGTTTCTTATTTTGAAGCTTGTGGTGAAGTCCCCAAAATCCTGAGTAATGATACCCTTCCGAATCCAACAATAAACGTTAGCTCAACTCCCCAACAATTTCCCGCACTATCTTATTCTACTTCTCCACTACCCACAACAAAACCTATTATCAGAAGAACATACGCTAAAATAACATCCCCAACCTCTGCTCCCTCGAATCCCAAAAAACGTAAAGATTCCTCTTCTCCTTCAAATTCTATTGCGGCTCAAATTGATAATATTTTGTTAAACCCAAATGGTAGATCCAATACCCCTATTAATTATAATTTTCCTTCTACATCTACTGGACCCTCTCCAACTGACCCATTCTTCACTATTCTCATTTCCGTTTTAAATTCTGTTAATCTCGACCCAGCTATCAAAAAAAATATCTTACAAACTTCAATTAATTTATTAAATCATGGATCAGTTGGCTTCACAGCTGAACCTGCTTCAGTGGAACATCCGCAGTCTAAATCAAAATAAAGTTAACCTTTCCCTTATTTTATTCTCTTATCCTATTGACATTGTACTTCTAAGTGAAACTTGGTTAAAAGAAAATTCAACAACAAAAATTCGTGGTTATCAAATTTTCCGAAATGATAGATATGACGGTTATGGTGGAACTGCGATTCTTGTAAGAAGGGGTCTTTCTGCTCAAATCATTCCTGTTGAGTCGAATGACCGCTTTTTCCAGGTAATCGCGGTTAAAGTTGCTGGCATATCGATAGTTTCCATCTACAATAACTCCTCTCAAAACATTGTACCCTTAGATCAACTTAGCCTTATGTTTCGTAATGTACCTGAACCCATACTAATTGCTGGTGATTTAAATTATCATCATCCTTTATGGGGTTGCCATGCATCCGATAGAGGAGGTGATATACTGACGGAATTCATGGATTCCAAAAATTTGGTTTGCATGAATGACGGATCACCAACAATTATTCCTTCACCTCAACATAGATCATCTGCTGTTGACATCACCTTTTGTTCCCCCCAACTCAGTTTAATTTCCCATTGGAATATCCTCAATGATAGTTATGGTAGCGATCATATTCCTATTTTAATAACCCTAAATCATCGTCACAGCCTATCCCAACCCAAACATTCACCTCGTAGACAGTGCGAGAGAGCAAATTGGGATTTGTACTCTCGTAGTGTAGACGATTCCCTTCCAACCTTCATATCCGTAGACAATCCCTTGGAATGGTATTCCGTCTTTCAACAAACTATCACCTCTGCTGGTGATCGGGCCATTCCATATTCCAAACCTCCTAAAAAGTCAATTTCTCCTACACCCTGGTGGGATAACGAGTGCAGAATACAAATAAAAACAAGAAAAGAGGCCTTGAAATCTCTCAGGAATAATTTTACCCCTGAAAGATTCTGTACCTTTAGAAGGCTTCAAGCACTAACCAGGCGCCTATTTAAGGAGAAAAAGCGAAATTCCTGGAAGATTTTCTGTGAAAGTCTATCCAGGAATACGCCTATCAAAGAGATTTGGAATAAAGTCAAGATGTATAGCAGGTCTATTAACCCCTATCCCCAGACTCCTGTAAGCCAAAACTGGCCGTTATCTTTCTTAGAAAACCTGACTCCGGATTTTGCTTCAATACCTATACAAATCCCGTTTGTCCAGAACGATCATCCACTGGATTGCCCGTTCGAAACTTATGAATTGGAGGGAGTTTTGTCTGGTCTGGCGGATTCGTCCCCTGGTCCAGATAATATTTCCTATAGCATGTTGAAAAACTTATCTGACAACGCTAAAAGATCTTTTTTGTCAGCATTAAATCAACTCTTTATACATTCATCTGTTCCGAACGAATGGAAACATACGACGATCGTTCCAATACTTAAACCTAATAAGGATCCTAATTCACATCAATCCTATCGTCCAATTGCGTTAGCCTCGTGCGTATCTAAAGTTATGGAACACCTGATAAAAAACAGGTTGGAATGGTGGTGTGAACACAACAATATTATCCCACCGTACTCGCGAGGCTTTCGCAAGAAATCCTCTACCCTTGATAACCTGTCTATACTCATGACCGATGTTCAGATTGCTCTCTCCGAAAATGGATACCTGGTTTGTTGCTTTATAGACGTGAAAGGAGCATTTGACAATGTTGATATTAACACCTTAATCAACATCCTCACGTCTTTGTCTGCTCCTCCTAGACTAATATCGTTCATTTATAACTTTCTGAAAGCTCGTTATCTCACTGTAAAGTACCAAAATCATTTATCTGGCCCTAGAACTGCATTCTTAGGCTTGCCGCAGGGTGCAGTTTTAAGTCCCCTCCTTTTCAATATCTACACCACTGGTCTACAAATCGTAAATCAGCCTCCTATCCAGCTCTTGCAATACGCAGATGATTTTGTCCTATATTCGTCCTCCAAATCCTTACAAACAGCTGTCGATAATGTTTCAAACGCTTTGTCCACATTACAAAACCATTTAATTTCTATCAATTTGGAAATATCCGTTACAAAAAGTTCAGCCATGGTTTTCACTAGGCACAGATGCAAAGTCGAATCCATTCCCTTTCTCAATACATCCATTTCCTGTCAAACGAACGTAAAATTCCTAGGAGTCATTTTTGATAAAAAATTGAATTGGAATTCGCATGTCGACTATATTATAAGTAAATGTACCCCACGAATCAACATCATACGTGCTCTCACCAAAGTTTGGTGGGGGGCCGATCAAAGTACTTTGCTTATGATATACAGACAAATTATTCGAAGTTTTATCGATTATGGTTCCTTCCTTTTGTCTCCACTTTCTAACCAACGATCTTTAAGGTTAGATAGAGTCCAATTCCAAACTTTACGCATTGCTCTTGGACAAATGCGCTCCTGTCCCACTAACTCCTTACTGATTGAGGCAGCGGATGCTCCATTAACTGTCCGTCGTCTGTATTTAGCTAAAAAGTTCTTCCTCAACCAATATTCTTCCTTATCCCATCCCTTAATTCCGAAACTTATCCGATTAAACAACCACTGTACAAACTCCCCCTATTGGAGAAATAAAGAACTTCCTCTCCTTGTGGTGGCTTATCGTGTCTTTGGTATAATTCCCATTTACCAATCCTTATTACCACCCTTTTTTTCCTTTGAGTTTGTATCCCGTTATTCAAAAATCCCGGTGTTTGTTGATTGTGGCCTTGACAAAAACGATGCCGTTTATGGTTCTATTTTTGTCAATTCCACATTTAATAATTACCTGGACTCCATTCTTCCTAATTATACCTTCATCTTTACAGACGCCTCCAAGTTGGACGCAGACGCACGTGTGGGAGTTGCGTATCATTGTTCCTCTAGCGCACATTCTGCCTCTTTAAGCATATCAAAATTTTTTTCCATCTTTTCAGCAGAATGTGTAGCTATTTTGGAAGCACTCTCATACGTGGAGTCTGAGGGTATCAGAAAAGCAGCTATTGTATCTGACTCACTAAGCTCCCTTTCCCTTCTCAAACAAAATTCCATCTCTTCCAAAACTCCATTTCTTATAGTATTGATAAAAAACACCGTACTAAAACTAATTCAAAATCGTTTCTCCGTTGCCTTTGTGTGGTGTCCATCACACATTGGTATACGTGGAAACGAGTTTGTTGATATGTTGGCTAGGGACGCAGTTCAAAATGGTGCAGAAGATAACTCACCACCACCAGCACAAGATCTTTGGGCCGTCTGCAGAAAGTCTATGTTGAATGATTGGAACCAAATATGGAGAAATTCAACAAAAGGTCGTAAACTATATGCACTACAGCCTGCTCCAGCACTTCAAACATGGTTCCATGAATGGGATGTGGGCAGGAAAAATATTACAATGATTGGCCGCCTCAGAACGGGGCACAACAGTTTACCCGCTCATCTACATAAAATAAACGTTGTCCCCGACACAAATTGTAGATGTGGCTGCGACATAAATCACGTCATCTTCGCCTGCCCACTCTTTAATCAACATAGACCAATGCTCCTAAGCTCCTTAGCCCGTATGGGTGTTTTTGGTCCTTACTTTATACCCCATCTCCTATCCTTAAATAATTATGATATCCTCTCTACAATTTGCAGCTTCCTTAATAAGACCCAACTCCCAATTTAAACATAAATAAAGTGTTTTTTGTGTATCTTATGTAAAAACCCTACGTACTTTCTCTATTGTAAACCTTTCCGTGGCCCCCAACCTATGTTATTATTGTCAACCACCTTTGTTAAAAGTCTCGATGGGCCCCGACGACGAACATCCTTCTAATCTCCTTTGTGTCCCCGTCTCTATAATTACTTATAATTTCTTGTTATTACTCTATAATTATTCCTTCAATCAATAAGAATTTCCCTTTTTGTTTTCAAATTCCAAAGTCCTTATTAAGAATATACATTATTATTTGTTTGATTTTTTTTTTTATTCTTGATTTTTCTTTTTTTTTTTCTCGAATTAAAATTTTTTTTTTTTAGGACTTATTAGAATATTATATATTGTTTCATTTTTTTTTTATGACTTAGTAGAATATTACATATTGTTTCAATCTTTCTTTTAAGTTTTGAATTGTATTTTAATTGTACTTTGTTAATGGCTGTATGGCAATTGCTGAAGCCAGTTTTAAAAAAAAAAAAAAAAAAAAAAAAAAAAAAAAAAAAAAAATATGTTATGTTATCAATTAAATTAATATTAAATGCAGACAATTATATATTAGTATTAGATGTAGCTAACAGATGGTGCCACTGTCTCTGCATATATATAGATAAATACATACATGTAATAAATAAAAAATACTGTTTTTTTTATTTTTTTTTATTTATATATATATTTATATATATATCTACACATAAATATGGAACTACAACATTTCATTTCATGTCTAAATCTTTTGTATTTTTTTTTTGTAAAGTTTACCACCAAAAAGTAACATTTTCACCTAGTAGTAACATTGTAACCTGATTACACGATTTACGAAATTTTCATAATAGATGAATTACCAGCGGTAACAAAATGGAAAACTGTGCAATTTTGATAATCAATGTCGATTTTCATGACAATTTGGATTTAAGCTCTATTTAGGTACCTTATTCTTAAAAATCTACCCGGTGCCGAATTGGGCTTCTTATTTTTTAAGGGTAAAAACTGCCCTTTATCACAAAAAGTTAAAACTCGTAGACTTAAGCATGTATTTGCTTAAAATCAAGTTTAAACTTATTGTAGACCTATTGACATTCTCGAAGAAGTTTATGAAAAATAACAGATGCAGCCACTGTAAATTAGCACCTAAAGGTGTAATTTTCAAAAATAGTTTTGAGTATTTTAACTAAAAAATGATTGAAAATTTCGATGTATTAAATTTGAATTATTGCAGCCTTTCATTTCAATGGAATTATTATTTTCCAAGATGCTTCAACCCTTATAAATCATACCCTGTTAACATGAATTATTGACAAATAATCTCAACGAGTTTATTACAATTAGAAATGATTTAAAAAGTGTATTTATATTGAGTTGAAAATATTTTATCTTACAAAAATATAAAAATTGCACTCATAATTTTTTTTTTTACAGTAATAATGATAGAATGAATTTACTTTTACTGAATATAGTTTTTTATTTTAATAAATATTTTACAATAAAAAGAACATTTACAATCATTACACTTCATCATCGCTACTTTATTTTTGTTTCTCTTCTACCCTTCAGTTCTGCTGTTCATAATTTCTCATCGCTCTCGGTATTCACGCATTTCTCTTCTTCCTAAATTAATGTCCTATTAAGAGTTTTCATAGCAGGTTCCGCACGTTGCATTGCAAAAGAGGCCTGCCTACTCATTGGCAATCCTATGATGAACCACATTCCCTTCTGCAATTGCAAAACATCATTGGCAAATGCTCCTCAGGTGCAGATTGATTCGTGCTTTGATTGGATGTAAAATTCCTTCAATTTAATCCAATCCCAATCAGTATTTATTTATAGCGCAATCTTATACAAACACAAGCTGGGAACTACCCGCTTTGCTGGGCAACATCCCCACTTGCACCCCTCCCTCCACATTTCCTTGCGTTGGATAACAGTTTTGTAATGTACACGTCATGCTCTTTTATTTGATACCCCACTTAGGTATTTTTGTAAATATTCGATATTTCCTTCCCACTTTCTCGCTACACCTTTCTACCCTCCAAAGTTTAAAAAATTTTCTAAATGTAATTTAAAACATTCTGACCAAGTTTTGAACTATTAAAAGCCATAATTGAAAAATATGAATTTTTTATTCATGAACACCCCCGCAACCCCCCTTGTGGGTGGAATTTCGTAAAATCCGTTCTTAGCTGACCTCTACTTGGCAAAAGGAATATTCCTGCCAAATTTCAAGTCTCTAGGTCTTATAGTTCCAGAGATATCGTGATGAGTGACTATCTATATCTATAGAAAGTCTCCTATATATTTATAGATGACAATTTCATGAACGAATATATTTGACCCATTACAGAAAAAGTGTTCAACGCCGCTAAAGAAGTTTTCTCTTCAAAAAGAAAAAAAAACAAAAACAAAATTATATTTTTAACTAGCTGGGAACTACCCGCTTTGCTGGGCAACATCCCCACTTGCACCCCTCCCTCCACATTTCCTTGCGTTGGATAACAGTTTTGTAATGTACACGTCATGCTCTTTTATTTGATACCCCACTTAGGTATATTTGTAAATATTCGATAATTCCTTCCCACTTTCTCGCTACACCTTTCTACCCTCCGAAGGTTAAAAAAATTTCTAAATGTAATTTAAAACATTCTGACCAAGTTTTGAACTATTAAAAGCCATAATTGAAAAATATGAATTTTTTATTCATGAACACCCCCGCAACCCCCCTTGTGGGTGGAAAATCCGTTCTTAGCTGACCTCTACTTGGCAAAAGGAATATTCCTGCCAAATTTCAAGTCTCTAGGTATTATAGTTCCAGAGATATCGTGATGAGTGACTATCTATATCTATAGAAAGTCTCCTATATATTTATAGATAAAAAGGCAACCGCACACAATGTTGTGTTCCCAAGCGGTCACCCATCCAAGTACTGACTGTGCCCAATGTTGCTAAACTTCGGTGATCGGACGAGAACATTTAACTTTAAAATAAACTTTATTCACAAAAATACTAGATGAATTATACAATTATACACAATACAAAATTATATATCATGCATATTTCATTTTTATTGTTTTTCCAGGTTACTAGGAGTGGCTTCCATCCTGGGCTGTTGCTTGTTCTTGCATCGCTTTTATTCATTAATTGGATTGGGGTAGTTAAATTTGGTGTTTGTTTATTTCTTGTGATAATACAGAAAAAGTCGTATAAAAAACTGTTTTAATGTTTTGCTGACATGTCAATGTAGGTTAATTTGTTTAATTGCTTTTAACTTTTATTTATACTGTTGTTGTTGTTGGCATTTTTGACTTTTAATTTTTGTTTTTATTTGGGATTTTTTTTTATTGTTGCAGTCGAAGCTTGCTAAATATTAATTTGTGTTTAATGTTTGTAGGTATATTTTTGGTCATGTTTTTGGTTAATTTACAATTTTGAATTTGTTGTTTGTAGAATTTTAATGCCGTGAGAACGAGAACCGGTGTACTGACTGTGACATGGTCTTACGAATTTTCGATCAGGTCACGTGTCCTGACGCGAGTTTAACATTTTTTACCCATTCAAAAAAAGTGTACAACTGTGAACAACAATGACAATAAAACAGTGTCAACAGTCGTATTAATATATCATTATTATCAACTTTAAATGACGTCAAACCGACCTTCGTGTAACTTCGTGTGTTTCCGTATCGTTTTCGCCAATTTGCATTTTAATGATTTTCATTGTCTGTTTTCTCGATCATATGGCTCCAAAAAAATCGGGGAAGCCCATTTATCAAGATTTTTACTCTCATTTAAAAAAAAGAAAAAAAAAAACGTGAAAAAGGTCTATTTTAATGTATATCCTTAAGGATGTACGAGCGCCAGGATAATATTAGATAAAAGTGTAAATCAATCCTGCAAATTTTAGGGGGGGGGGGGTGCCCGATTATTTAAATAAATAAATGACTTCAAAAGTAGGTATATTTAACATTGTTCTTATGGGAAAACGGTAGATGGATGATATGTTTTCATTTCCCTAATACTATCCCGTTGAAATAAAAAAAAAACTGTTTAAATTAAAGTTATATAGCGATGATTAATAAATAATTTTAAAAAAACGCGTTTTGTCCGACTAATTAAGGATGTATAAGCACGGAAATGGGGACAAAAATTCAAGAAAAATATATTTTTTAATTTTGATGGTGAATTATGTTTCAACTTGACTCACCAAGGCAGATGCCAAAAAATTTTATTCTTATTTTTTCCGTCTACATTCATGAAGTTTTAACAAAAGTCATCATCAAAGTTGAAAATAAGGTACCAAAAATTTCAACTTCAAGTCTAAACTTGCCTTGGCGCTCGTGCTACTTTAATATCCACAATAAATTCTCAAAAATTAAGATTTTTCTCATAGCAAGCAAGACAACAAACTTAAATTTTATAAAATGCATGATGCATAGAAATTAATAAATACATGTTATAAACATTATGTGTGCTAGTGTTGAGCTTGGAGTTGGCTGAAATTGTAATGCATTTATAGAGTTTATTTTTCAAACTAAAGTTTAAAAAGTTTATGTTTCAAAAGAAACATTTTTTGGTTGTTAGTAAAATTTCTTGTAATTAAATTAAATAGGTCCCATGAATCAACCCATAACGCAATTGACTGATTTTGTTGGTTTATTTCGTGATTAAATTAAAGGTACACATAATTAATTAAAATTAAAAACAGTCCTGATTACGAGATGTAATTCGAACTTGGTGGCCACCAATAAGCTTCAACGTAATCGCAATTTCAAATTCTAATGCATTTTCTTTTAAATCGGTATGAAATTCATAGCGACGTAATAATGTTGCTAGAACGGCTTTCATAAGCATCCAGGCATACCGATCACCTTTAAAAAAATATGAATTTTCTCTCATTATTCATAATTTTCATTGAAAGTAATTGTCTTACCAAGACAATTTCTAGGACCAGCACTAAATGGTATGTGTGCATATGGATGTCGAGTTTTTGAATTTTCCGGTGTAAAACGATCTGGGTCAAATTTTAATGGATTATTCCAAATTTTCCCATCGCGGTGTAATGAAAATATTGAAACAACACATGAAACTCCTTGTGGTATTAACCAATCTCCTGAAATTAAAATTGTGTATATTTAACAGAAATTAATTTACAAATAGAAACATCTGCTTCAAAAGACATAGCACAAAAACAATGTAAAAATAAGTGTCAATCGATCGGATAATTCTTTATGACTTCAAAAATCATTAAAATAGTGACTCATTTTCGAATTACTAGATGTTGAAGTTGCAAAATTTAACGATATCAAAGCGATTTGCTCTAGAAAAATGTCAAATGTTATTTCAAGGGGATCTTTTAAGAGACGAGAATTTTATGACTGAACTTACTTCACCCTTAATGGCTAAACAAACTAAACTTCACTAATAACTTCACTCTTAATGGAATTATAAACGCAATAAATTAAAGTTTGTGGTTTGGAAGGTAGTTCATTCAATTTTTGTTGCAGTGTTTATAATTTATCGCCATAATCAGAAAGTTAATCTTTACGTTAGACTACCGTTTGTGGCTTATTCGGTTCGTGTCAAAAGAGACTTAACTCTCGAATGTACAGACTAATTCAGTTGAAGATTATATCCGGATCACAATATAGTGAATCGACTTTTGAATAAACTCAACTTTTGGAAACATACCATTTTCCTGATTTCTGAGTCGAAGAAGTTAAATTTTGACGAAAATCATGCCGCTTAGGACGTCTAAAATTCATTTGAAGCTCTCGATATTTGCTATGAAGATGTGTTTCCAAATGATATTAAATTTTTTGCGATCTAATAGTATGTGACATCAAAACTTATCTTAAATCGATAATGCTTGAAGACCGGCTAAACAGTTTAACCTTGCTCAATATATATCGCGGTGTAGGCGTCGATGAGCACAGGGTTTTGAACACGTTTTTTCTGTGCCTCGCAGAATTAGCTTATTGAAAAAAAGTGACATTTTGATATACTAAAATGTTCTCTGACTGGAAATCTTTCTTGTTTTTATTGCCTCTACGACTTAGGCTAGGTTCGGTTATATTGGTTGTCCAGGAGGGAATACTTAGGTCATAGGACCCATTGTGATACTATTGTGTGTTTTATCACCTTTTCGCTGATAATTTCAGCTCCTCAACTATTTTGAGAGACTTCTCGATTAGTTTTGTTGTGACGGTGGGAATCGAAACCTCTGCCTGTGGTATACTGCGTATAATGTTTTTGTTATATAGAATCACATACTTTAGCTTCCAATAATAGTAAAGAATATGGTTTTTATATCATTAAACATCGCAACTTGAAAATTGAATAACTCGAATTTCACAATTATTTTTTATTCAGCATATGATGAGCAACGTCAGCAATCTTATAAATTACCCTATAAACAGTTACCATCTCAATTGACAGTTTTTTTTAAATTGCCTTTGTAAAGTAATCTTTGAAGCATTCCCAAAGTACCAAATTTAATATCGTCTGTTAGTTGTCTGGATATCAATGGCACAGGCGCATACAGTCTCATGGACTCCTTTATAACCATTTCCATGTATTTTAATTTTGATAAATCCTCTACAGCGATTGTACGGTCTGAATCATTGTCTAATACTTCAAATAGCTCCTCGCATACTTTATTTTGAATATCTTTATGTAAAGCTAAATTTAAGATAACATAACTTAAAGTGGTTGATAACGTTTCATATCCCTAAGATAAAAATTATTCAATTCAAAATGTTAGAAAAGGTATTTGTAGTTAAGTTTGCTTTTTTTAAAGGAAATTGAACAATTAAAAATAATGTTAATTGGCATGATAGGCATTAGCCTAATTGGAAAGGTAATTTTTAATCATTTGCTTAAAAAAATGATGTTGAAAATATAGGCGCCGAGACTGTCTGGACTGAAGCGTAATCTGAAAGCCAACTATGTCAAGAGCTGATAGCGTACATCGTTAGTGTTTTTAAGAAACGGGTGACGCAAAAAAATTCAATTGGCCACTAAAATTGGGATATTTTAAATATTCTAGAATATAGCAAAAAAAATCCACGAACCCTAACCATCTGGCGCGTAGTAAATAAGCTGCTGAATTCATGTAGAACATTTTCTCTTATAGGACAAAAAAATGACAGAGCGGCGATTTTCGAGATAAAGGGGGTGTGGAAATATTTAGAAAAAAGTCGACCTTAACCGCCTAGAATCAACGGTAAGTCAAAGCATACATTTCTGTTAAACCGGCAAAAATAGTGGCAGACAAAAGTTTTTAGTGGTTTCGGAGGGGGGTGGGGTTGCAGTAATCTGGAAATAAAGTGGATCGTAACCGGATAAACTCAAGTGCGGTTTTCTTGTTACAACATGTACTTTTATGGAAAAATAATCGCAGACATTGCAGACTGCCAGTATGGCGGTAATTTGAAATCAAGCGAGGAAGAAGTCCCGAAAACTGATTTAAAATTAAGTAAGTTAAAATTGAAAAAATTCCTGCTGTTTGCCAAAAAAATTCCATTAAGACCCCACAAACATAGTACAATACTGGCAAACGTTTCCCTCTTCCCTTTGCCCACTAACAAACGATACATTTTTACCCCATTTGGGGTGATTTGGGGGAGGGGATGATAGGAGGAAAATATTTGCCAGTATTGTGTTACGTGTGTGCGGTCGTTATAGAAATTATTTGGCTAGCGGGTTGATTTAAAATTACAGTCTCCTATGCCTGCTAACTATTTTTCATAAAAATACATGCTGTAACCAGAAAATCGCACTTGAGTTTATTCGATTAGCATACACTTTTTTTCCGTTTACTTCAACCCCACCCCCTTCCATATCGCCAAATAGTTTTGCTCTACACTATTTTTCCCGGTTTATAAAAAATGGATGTTTTGACTTACCGTTGCTTCCAGGCGGTTAGGGTCCACTTTTCCCCCCAGATATCTACACCCTCCTCTATCTTGAAATGGTCGATTTTCCATATATATGCCCTATAAGAGACAATGCTCCACATCGACTCAGGAGCTTATTTACTACGCGCTATACGGTTAGAGTTCACGAATTTCCTTACAAAAATAAAATGAGTATCCTAGAATAAAATGATTTACACTAAAGAATTTTATTCTGTTTTAAAACTATATACACTATTGAAAAATCTACATTGTTTTCGGGAAATTGTACGTAAGCATAATTAACTAGATGTGTACTGCGGCCATTTCAAGTATCACAGTAATAAATTTCTTTACACGAACTAGAAACTGTGTATAATCATTTAGAACAAATATTCTAAAGAAACAGTTTATTGAAGAACTTACCGCCATTATCGCAAGATTTGCTTCTATTTCTATATCTTCTTCTGTGAAATCTGAATTTACGGCTGCAAAATCAATCAAATATTCCAGTAATGGTTTTTTAAATTCATTTTTTAAATTACTTTTAATTTCATTAACATTTTCATTATTCTTGGAATTATAGTATTTCTTCTTTTGTAAAAAAACCTAGAAAATGTTTCAAAAATAAATATTTAATGATTAAAGAGAATTGAAAAAAATACACTCAAACCAGTACTCGAACACGGACTTCTTGGATTCAAGTCAAGCGCCCTACCAATATTGTGTGCATGATTAAATGTGAACAACAACAATAAGTAAAAATATTTAGTGTTTCAGAATTCTTTGACACAATAGTTTCATTCTTTTCTTTTCAAGTGAACTCTGTAGTATAAAATTGTATAATTTTTTAAAATCTGTTTTTTCCAATACTTTTGATTACCTGATAGTCGCATAACCTTAAAAAAAAGTAAACACGATGATGTGCAAGTTAGCCATTTCAGAAATATATATGGCTTGTATGTTTGCTGGGAACCTTAACCCTTTTTGAGGTTAATGATTCATCCAGATTGAAACTTGATCGCTTGTCTTTTTACCAAATCAACCCACCTGAGATAATTTCGGTCAGTTTATGTATTGCATACTAACACTAAAGTTTGAACGGCTGCATGTATTATTTTATAAGTGAATTCATTTTTTGTAGTAGGAGTGTTGTCATGTAGTACGTTTAACGCACTTCTAGATGTACAAGAAAGGTAAAACTATACATATATTCACAGCACCGATTTTGGTGAAAATTTGGGATTCAGCTTTGTTCATCCTCTAGATCAAAAGTAATATAGTGGTGCTTTTGTTCAGGGAGTGGTAACCAGCCCTTCTAAGAGGTTGAAAATGGCAACGGAAGTCAAGAGGGCGATAAAATTGAAGCAAAAAATGTCATTTAAGCAAGAAATTCGGAGTAATACAATACAACTTCTAAAGTTCTACAGAAAAACTTGAAAATGAAAAAAAATTCAAGTCATTTGCACGAAACGGAGTGATAAATTCAGTTTTTGTGCTGAATAAAACATAAAAAAAGGTACGAGAAACTTTCTTTTCATTATAACTCCGTCAATTTTCGTGCAAATGATTTGAAAGTTTTTCATTTTCAAGGTTTTTTATAGTACTTTGAAATATATATACATTTTTATAGTACTTTGAAAAGAATGAAATATATACTTTTTTCAAAAGAGTCAAAATTTTCAGTTATTTAACGTTAAATACTCCGAATTTCAATACATTAAGATACTGCTTATTGTTATTAGTGGATATTGCTTTTATTGATATATATTAGTTACAGTATTTTATCAGAATACAAGTAGGCTGATTTTATTCTTGTTTTTTATAGTTTAAGTACAAGTAAGCAAGGGATAAGTGGGAAAAAATTATATACGAGCTACAATTACAGATTACAGTTGACGGTAATACTGGAAGCACAGAAAAGTGGATGTGTGTGATACAAACGTTTAGAGCTTTGAATAGTTTAATCATTTACGTTCCATAAATCTGCAGGGGTGATTTTAGGTACATAAGGGTGTGAACCATGATACATCATGATCTTGTACCGTGACTTACATATCATGCACCATGGTTCACACGTTTTTATCGATTGTTGTTAATATTTAAAGCCCTTAAAAATACATGGTGTTGTGAAACAATAGTACTATAAACAGAGACCATTTCTTAAATAAATGTAAGGTAAATGTACATTATTACGGGTTAGTACGTTATTTCGGAATTCTTTTATTTTGATCAAAAAATAAGAAACACTAAATAAATTTTTAATTTTAAAAAATAACAGATCCTCTAGCACTAAAATATGAACAAAGAAATCGACTTTTGGACAAATCAAATCACACTTAAATACTCATATTGATCGAAAAAGTGATCGATCGGTTAACATCTGGTTTTATAACAAATATGTTGTTTGTAAACGTAAGATGACAGTGTTAGATTGTTAATTTTTTTTAGTTTACTGGTAAGTTTATCATTTTTGAATATGTAAAAATATTGATTAGACTGAATAAGTAAATCGTTTTAAAGCTTTTTCAAATTATTTTAATTAATTATTTTCTTTAAATTCTGATTCCCGGAATTAAGTTCTTAAATCAGTGATAGTGAACCATATTACGGGAGTCTACCGTAATTGGGGAAAATGAGAAGTAATTATTTTTCATTCTCATTTTAAATTGGTGTTATAATTATTAAAATATTTTATACTGATTGAAGCAGTAGATACCGTAGATTTTTGTGTTTTTTCGGGAAATGTTTTTTTTTTTTTAAATTTGGCTAATTTATGCTTAATTACTTGCTTTTTATGATATAATGTGTTTTTAACTCCCGGAATAATGAGCAGAGTTTTTACTTATGTATACAATTCCGGGAGTATCACATTCTCAAGGAGAAAATTGAAACTTTATTTTATTTTTATTTTACTAGTATTAAAAGAATTTAAAAAAATAACAATTCTATTAACTTCATTAATTTAATAACGATAATATTTATAATACCACTGATTTATTGGCATTAGTATTCCGCAATATGTTATGATTTTTTTTAAATTAATTAAAAATTTTAAATTTTTATTTTTCAATCAAATTTTATATGATAATACTCAATAATCTTAATTACATTAAACAGAACAATTTTTTAATTTACCTATATTAAGTGTGTATACCGGAATTCTATACTTTCATTTCCGGAATCAGGTTCAAAGTCAAATTTTATCACGGAATTAGAGACAAATTCGAAATCCAGAAAATTAACGTTTAATACTATAAATTAAAGACTTTGGGGTGAAAAAATGATCAAAACTAATTCTCAATAAATCATTTTATACGACAAACAAATTTTTATAGTGGAAATATTTATATTTATTTCAATAATCAGCTTAAAAGTGCATTATGCCTAAACATCCCGTAATATGGTACATTTACCTTATATTTTTATTCGAGGTACAACATGTTCGCCTGTTTTGTGTTCCAAATTCGTGGCGCACAGTTAATTGTACGTTAAATATTAAAAATTGACAGATTTTTTTTACGTACATTATGAGTGAATTCCCTTACGGTTTTGATGCTTTCATTGAATTTCTTATAATTATCAGTCCAACGGTACGTACAGTTTGGAATTTCCCAGAAATGATAGATTCTATGCATGCCTAAATGGAAAGCACTAAAAAAAATATGTGTGTTAAAATAATATTTTATGATGGCCTAAATATTTTATAAAAAGTGAGGAAATTAATACCGGCTAATAAACTGTGTAATGTAGAGATGTAAAAAAAGCTTAGATCAAAAAAATATAGTATCATAAAGTATTTTACGGCCTGCCAGAACTGCTCAACAATTACAAAATAAAAAATGCAAACAAGGATGGTATTAATTAATCTCAAGCAGCAACATGCATCATTGCTGCAATCTATATTCTTGTAAATATCCTACAGTTATTGACAAAACGCATAAATTTTGTTCTTAAATTTTGCTAAAATTATATTTGACTAAAAATAGGGAATCGGGCTTAATTCTCACTTCACGAATATAACAGTGAAGTTGGTTTGAACCACTAGTGACGTCAAACGTAGGTATCGCCATAGAGATAACATATAAAACTTTGTTTTGCTAAAAGGAGATGGATAACCTTTGAATGCAATCTTCGATTGCTAATAACTTCTTCGTTTTTTCATCAATTTGAATTTCACTTTCAAATTTTGTCATGGTATCAATTCTATTTTTACATATTATGAGTAATATGGCCAATTCGACATCAGAATTATATCCTATTATTTTTTCAAGCGTTTTGAATAACCCCGCGCATTTCTGTACATACCTAGAGATTCTTTATGTTTTATTTAATTACAGACTAATTGCCTAACTAACCACGCATTCCAATGCATTTCTGAATTACAAGTAAGTCATTTAATATGTGGGAGCTGCCTCGGACCCGTCCTAGGTCCGTATTGTTAAACTTCTGAGAAGTCGGGAGTAAGATTGGAAAAAAAAGTGTACAATTTTCCCTCACTGTGCAGACTATAAATAAGATGCATTAATTTTTACCTTTCGAGGGCAGAACAATACGAGTTTGGAATGTCAATATTAACACCCATAGTTGATCCTACAAAGAAAGAAATTTAGAGAATGTACTGCTTGAATGAAAAAAATTTTATTTAACATTTTTACCACAAACTGCTTCTAAAGTAGTTTTTGATAAATACTCATATATATCAAACGATTCACCATCATTTAATTTTTCATCTAATTTTTCAACCAACATCAAACTTTTTTCAACAAATATTTTAAAGTAGGATTTTAAAATTAATGGAGTGAATCCACGTGCTACGATTCCCCGATTATGTTTCCATTTCACCACTAAAATGTATTCATATTTATATTAATTAATAATACCATAACATTATCAGTAAATAAATAGACGTTATAATCTCCAAAAAATAATTAGATAGTTGCAAATTTAAATAACGCTAATAATTTTGGCGTTAAAAAATTTCAAATGACAAGATTACACTTTGATGGTTCCACTCAAATCATTTTATGGAAAAGTTCATTTTAATTTCATTTTGGTTGTTATGAACGAAATATCAATTGTTTTTTTGAAAAATAACAACATTTCTTTGCATACCCGCACAAATTTTAAATTGTTTTTGAAGGAACACTTGATCAAGATTAGAAAAAGGGTAATTTTTGCGTTTTTAGCAGTTAAGCTTTATTTACAAAAATACAATTCAATTTTATTACGAATTCCGTCCGTATTATGAGCACACGTAATCAGATGAGCCCTAATAAGCGAGATATGGCTATAGTACAAATCAAAAACAAAATGACAGTAATCAAAAAATTTAACCATTCACAATGTATGTAAACCTGGCAGGCATAGACTATCTTATTTTAAAAACTATAAAATTTTATTGGACAATAAAAATCCAATACATTAGCAATTGTCATCTTTATTTTTCGAATTTAATTATTTACTTGTCTCACTTGTAATAATAATATTTATTTGTCACTACACTTCACTTAACTATAGGCTGGAAGTATGTTATTACATTAGAAAATGGGCTGTCTTTACATACTCAATAAACTAAATAATAAATAACATGTTAATTTTTTTCAATTAATTTTATAATAAAAACAACAATATATATATATATATATATATATATATATATATATATATATATATATATATATATATATATATATATATATTGTAATAGCTCCAACACAAGCCATTTTTGTATATACATATACAGGGCGTTCTGTTATTAACTGCAGATCCCACGGACCCAAGACTCTTAATCGGACTTTTAACTTTCTGAGTACGCTAAAAATTTTTCACTTTGTATCTCTTTTCATTTTTGAGTTATCGTGTTGACGGACGGATAGACGGGCGGACAACCGGACGTGAAATATTTTGGGGATTTTATGAACACCTTTACCAAAATTTTGTTCGTAGCTTTAATTTTTTTTAAGCGTTACATGGTATAAGTATACATAGATAAACAGTCCTACAGCTGGACCCACTGTTCATGATCGGTTCGCGTTATAATTACCAAAGTGTCTTTGTCCTACCAAAAGCGGGTGTCCAGTGCCCCTTTTAATAATGTATCGTTTAATATATATAGATACCTTCATAGAACGCTGCGTGCATCTTAACATAATGGTCATTACGCTTGTAAAATATGCATTATATTAGCCTAGCATAACTTTTTCTAACGGCATATGTCCTACAGATACAGCACATAGCACATCGTGATAAGAGAGCGCAGTTTTAACTGTTTAAACTTTGCGTTGGTTGTATAGAGCTTGCATTGAGTATACTAGCTGTATGAGTAATGTACTTGAAAAGCGCGCAGTGAATGCATTCAGTATCGTTTCTCGTTATATCTAATGCTTACATAGTACGTGTGCCATAAAAGAGTGATCATATTACGTCTCAAATAGCCCGGTAGTACGTGTTTTAATATAGTTGAAAAATCACGCCAAGCGCGCTTTTCAATAACGTATCCTAACAAAAAGTTCACAAACATTATGTATCCGACAGGCAAATAAGGTGGATCAGAGTGCTTTTTAATAACGCATCACATTATATCTAATAACTGAATAGCGCGCTGCGTACGCCATAAAATGATGGCTATTAAGCATGTAAGATTACGTTAATACAACAATGTTTCGTGTTAGTTGTATAATCCAAGCATAACGCCCACTAAAATTATGTATCCTACAAGCATAAAATCTTCGTGTTATATCAGATACCCAAATATCGTGCGTTATAAAATTAAGCTGATTACACCTCAATTATGCTTACTACATTTTACGCGTTTTTAAGTGACGCTTGAATTATTCTTATATAAGGCTCGCTGGCCGTATGTGTCCTTCAGATGAAAAGCTTCGCTGTACTCGCTTTTTAGTACCGCTTCGCGTAATGTATCATACCTACATAACGCACTTAGTGCGCCATAAAAGCTCCCATCGGGCTCTTTCATCGCTACATAGTGCTCTATTTTATTCTAGCTTAAAGCTCACTAACCGTATGAGTACTACAGTCAAAGAAGTTTTCCCAGTGTGCCCTTCAATAAAGCTTCCAGTTACACTAGATATCGAAATAGCCCGCTACGTGCTCAGTAAAATATAGCTCAATACATTTCTTAGATAACGCACTTTTAAGTAACGCTTCACCTTAGTTGTATTATCCGTGCATAGCGTTCACAAGCTAAAGGTTATCTTTAACACCTAAAATACCGCTTTGAGATTTATTAAATACCTAAAAAACGAGTTTATCGTATCTTAGATAGCCTTGCATATTTTTAAATATGACTGACAAAACACTCCTTTTAAATAACGTTTTATGTTATACTAGCAAATACCCGCCCGCTTTTCTGGACAATTTCTCCTTTAAAAACAAAGACTATCACGTTATAGCCCTCACTTATCCTCCCTTTTGTTCACAATTTTATGGATTTTAATTTTTTGGTGGTGAACTCGAACTTTTTTGAAAATGAAGTTTTGCCCATGATTCTCGCTGATATTGTACCTTTCTATAGGCCCAATCATTAAATTAACCTGCTTATTACACTTTTTGGGTCAAAATTACATCATCCACTGAGTTCCATCAAATTCCAAAACAATAATTTGTTTCCCAAAACAACAGTATATGAGGTAATTTTTAACTAAAAAGTACAAAAATCAGGTACATTTGACGACTGGTCGAATAGTTTTTGAGATACGGACTAAAATCAATTCAAATATTGCGATATCTCAGAAACTCTGCAACCAATCATTCAATTAACCTGATTTTATACTTTTTGGATCAAAATTACCCTATCCACAGAGTTTCATCCAATTCCATTACTTATTATAGGTTAAATAATTTTTAAAATTTGTTAAGTAGTAAATTCAAAAATGACGAATTTTTATACAAACTGTCATACTCTTTTCGCCACCAAAATTACATAGTTTCATATAAACTTTCACCTTAAACAGATCGACCTTATACAGTCTGAATTCCTCTCTCCTCTCTGAATTAAAAATTGGAGTGATTGATTTTCCTCTCTTGATTAGTGTGTATTTATTTTTATGAACAAAAATTGTATACCAATTTCAAATACTTAAAATATGAATAGGAACATAGTGTTCATCATGAGAGGAAATAATAAATTTAGTAGATATTTTATAGAAACGTTACTCTATTAGTAGTTCTGATTAAACTATTTTTTCTAAGATATTGTATTTTATTACAAAATAAATCTATTATACTATTTTTCGTTTAAAAATAATTCAAATTTCTATCTTAAATGGTTTTTCCTCTCGACTTTTTATATCGATTAAACTCTAAGTTTACAGTAGTATCATCATCATTGTCTCAAATATTTCGTACAACGATAAAATTTAGTTTCAGACTTTCACTTTATAATTAAGTATTCCCCACATACCGCTTGTGAGAACAAAAATTAAAATCCATTGTTAAATACTATAAACCACATGAACATTAAAAAAACTATAGTAACATGACGAACATGCATACGTTGATCAATATTAACATGGCTTTTCCATATACAAAATTGGCATCCCCTTTTTACCCCCTTAGAGGGTGCATTTTGGAAAATCCGTTCTTATCGGATACCTAAGTCATACAAAGAACGCACTCTCCAAGCTTCAGGCCTCTACGATCAGCGGTTTAGGCTGTGCAATGTGCAGGACAAAGCATTTTATAGATATAGATTATTATCCTAGTATAGCGCTTTCTAACTGTATGTGTCCTACAGGCGAAATATCGCTTCAAGCGTTACGCATCGAGCGTCCTTACGTTAAATGTGTTCTGTGAAAATGGGTTAAATGTGTTGTGTAAAAATCGGTTAATTGTAAGATATTGGTTTTCTTGAATATTTAGATCATCTCCAATTTCATATCCTTAAAATATAGTGAAGCCATTCACAAACTGCCTATATGTAATAAATAATATGTATTAAGGTTTTATAGTTCATACCATCCGAGAGAATTATTGAATCTCCCATTGCTTCTTTACCAAAATACTTCATTAAGAAAGATTTTTCTAATCCATTTTTATTAGTTAACAGTTTCTGAATGAAATCAGGATTGCTGATACAAACTCCAGGTATTAAACCGATCCATAAACGGAAAAATGAATTATAATCTTCAAATATTTTTAAAAATTTCTGTGATGAATCTAGAATTAGAAATAAATTCATGTTTATTTTTAGAGAATTGCGTGTATCCAAAGACAATAACTTAAAAAAAATTAAAGAAGATTCATTTATGTGGTTTAAGGTCCAATCTTGTGAACGAATTAACTGTCAGCTGTATTTATTCCAACAATTATATAATCTTATAATTACAAAAATGGAATTAAAACCAGTGAAAACAAACAATGGACTGAGTTAATTGTAGAAATACTATATATAGACAGTGATTACACAATTGTTTGTTTTTAACCTTCGAACTAAATAAAAGGGGTGGTACAAGTTTGTGTCTGTTATAAGTGTGTATGTCTGTCTGTGACATCGTAGCGCCTAAACGGATGAACCTATTATGATTATTTTGTTTCGTTTGAGAGGTAATTTAACGGAGAGTGTTTTTAGCTCAGTTTCAAAAGAGAATTTAGGATTCCGTACCCAAAAAATTGATATGGGTTTTAAATTTTGTAAATTTCACTTGTTTTGCGTTATGTTAGTAAAGAAAAAAAATGTTTCAAACAAAAGTTGTTTAATTTTATAAGAAACATTTTGTACATTTAAACTATTGTTCTATCTCTAACGTGTTACAACATGGATCCTACAGACCCAGTATCTTTTTACGACCTAAGCATGCTATAAAAATTTCAGCTTGATATCTCTTTTCGTTTTTGAATTATCATGTTGGCAGATAGACGGACATGACAGATATTCAGACGAACAACCGAAAATGGAGTCTAGTGCGACCCTCTTGTTCCATACGAAATACTTCCCAGTATAATAAAAATTATAAAAAGTTCCTGTGAACATTTATAGATCATGTTCCGAACATGTTTTGCAGCTAATGCTGGTACGATCATTATCTCTATAGATAAATGATGAGTTTCATCTACTTTTCACATTCTGTTTATCGAGTTCTGCTGAAAACTCTTTGAGTTCTTAAATACGCGATTACGCGTCAAATAAGCCCATGTGTTAATGTCTTAATTGTTGCGCGAGATAATCGAGGCGGAAGAATCCGAAAGAACACACGCACATACGTATACACATACACACACAGACATCACATCGAAAAGCTTTGATTCGGATATTAAGGCCTTGAAACCGCGGGAATATGTAAAACTGGAGATTTTTAAAATCAGCCCCATTATAGAAACTTCCTCTGGGAAGTAAACAAGAAGGGAAAACTTCAGCGGTTTCAAGCCACCTAATGATAACATTACCACATACCTAATTCGGATATCGAAGTATTGCATACGGTGCTCAAAGGTTTAGAAAGAAATGTTTTACAGTCCATTGAAATAAAAAACTATACAACATTTTGAATCATATGAACAATTTTTCTTTCGAGCTTATTTATAATAATAAATAGTTTATTAACGTGAATTATATTTAAAATATTCGTAATTACCTAAATTATCTTTTTTCTGATATTATTTTCGATTAGTTAAGAGATTAATGTAGTTACATATATTGCTTTTTTATTCACATGGCATGAACAAAGCTACAACGATCTGTTAACCAATCGAAATATATATCAGAAGAACGATAATTTATTTAAGAAAGTAATAGTATAAGCTTAACTTAAAAAAAAAACAGTTAACAAAATATTACTACTAAATTAATTTAATTAAAAATAACCCTAAACACTTTTCGAAGGACAAGTTATCATAGGCGTGTTTATCAATCAAGAAAATTTCATAAAAAATATGTTTCATCTGGTTATCAGATTGGTGAAGATCGACCTTATATCGTCTCTTAGACTAAAACAAACAAAATTGAATTAAGAAATTCGAAATCGTATTCTTTGATACAAATTTGGCAATCATTAAAAAATCAATATGTAAATAACATGTATGTCAAAATTACGAAATTATATTACTTAATTATTACAATTAATTGGATATGAAATGAGTGAAAGTTGACTCATATAGTATCCTGTACTTCTATCGTCTTCTGTAATTCATTCACATTGTTTTGAGAACGATACACATTGCATCGAAGTGATATAATGTGTTACCAAAGTTTTAAATAAAAACTATATATTAATATTTAGTTAATGGTTGTTTCGCTAAAAAAGTATTCCGAATTATAATTAGGAACTTTCACAAATTAACGATTAATACAATTGCGTATCGAATTGAGAGCAAATTCACTTTAGGCCTACATCTACGTGCAATTACTGAATAGAAATATCTAGCTTTGTATTTAGCTGGTAAACATTAGAATGAAAAATTACCTCGAGCTTTGTTAAAATACTTAATTAGGCTACTCTTTAGATAAAGAGTTTCGTGTTGCATGTTATTAACTCATAGCAACAATTTATCATTGAGATGGCGAAAATTGAGGTCCAGGGAAAAAGCTTTTCTAAACAAACGTTGCTTTTTTGGACACAGAATGATAATCTATAAAAATATTCCTAAATATTTTATATTTGGCTAAATTTAAAAAAAAAAAAAAACCAAACACTTTATTATCATTTAAAAATGACCCGGTATAGTTTACCCACTAATTTCTAAAATTTACTACTAAAATATTGTAGAAATGTTACCTTTATTTTTTCCAATAAAATGCAATGCATTGCCAATAATTGGATAAGCTGGTGGACCAGGTAATTTTGATACATAATAAAATATACGAATATAATTTGAAAACTTATAAACAATTAAAACAAACACTGAGGTTAACAAGATCTGCACAATGTTACTTTCTATATATCTTAAAAACATGTTTTATTATATAGATTAACATTCAACCAATCTAACAAAATTAGACACATTTTGATGGTAGACTATCTTTTTATATTGTTGATATTTCTTAAAAAATGGTAGAGGCAAAATTTAACAAAAATAGAAGAGCGCCATTACATGAGTCAAATTTGCACACCATTATACAAGGCTTGCAAAAAGTATGGAAATAGTTAAGGAACTCTAGAAAGGCACTTGAATATATCTATTGAAATTACCCCGAGTCGGTGCAGGAGTCATCTTTAAAATCTTGAATGAAAACCCTCTTTTTTATAACGAATTCAGATTTCTGGTGTTAAAAAAAAGTTAATTTTAAACGAAAATCGTGAAAGTATTATTAAAAATACTTAAAATTGCTGAAAAATAATTACTTTATTATTTTTTATAACTCTGTGTTAGTTTTTAAAAACTTACACAAAACAGGCAAAAAAATGTTTTTGCCTGAATTATTTGGAAACACTGGCCCATAGAAAAAAAGTTTATTTTCAAGTTACCTTGAATATGTAACATAAAAAAATCAAAATTAAAGGCACTGTTAGATTCTTCGTTGAAAATTAATTATCTTTGATATTTTTTAAAGGAATTATTATAAAAACCAGACTATTCGGCTATTTCTTTAGTTTATAGCACCTACCTATTTGATTTACAAACAAAATGTTTTTTTCTTTGAGATCTTTTCTTGAAAAAAATTGTTGACATAACTAAAAAAATTACACAATACTCTGCAATTATGTAAAGTATACATATCTAAAATATCAATATACGGGTTGTATCTCTTTTAGAACAAGATTAACAAGTTACTCATTTCTGTTGAAATTTTATATCAATCGTAGATCGTGTTTTAAATACCAGCTAAAAGATTTTTTACAAAACTAAATTTAATTGTACCACATATATTCTGCCCTCCTTAAATGATGAAACGTAGGAATTTTTTACAACTTTTATTAAATATCAAAATTTAAATTTATAAATTATTTTAAAGGTTCAAGTAAAAAAGTTACTTAATAAAGGCTAATTTTTTTTTCTAAAGTACGCAAATAATTGATTTAAATTTTGCGAGCTTCTAATTATTAATACGTATTTATTTAATATTTTACTTGACAGGTTTTCGGTGTATTAATCCGACAAATCAAAACAAAAAAACTTGCCAAGTAAAATAGTAAATAAATATACGTACTAAGGAGAAACTAACTCAAGAAATTTATATCAATCATTTTCGTACCCTAATCGAGACAATAGCCGTTTTTTGCTTTCAATGCGGAAAAACTTGTAATCACATAATTTCAATTATTCCCATCCAACAATATACAATTCCCCTAATATACCCTACTACTGAATATGATAATACGATGCAGGGGCGTAGGTAGTCTTAAGGTTCATCATACCCTTCGGACGACCTCGTAATAATCAAAAATTTTTGCATTAGTCCGCTGTTAAATCGCGATGCATTTATTTAAAGGTCAAAAGTTAAAATAGATGATTGTCTAATATATTATCAGAAATAGATTCTCAATTATAAATCATGGATGAAATAGTTGAAAATTTCAATTTTTGTAAACACTAGTAAAATAATGATCAAAATGTAATTGAATTTAGCATGAAATGGAGTCAATTCCAGTGTTTTATGCAAAATTTGTGCATGTCAATTTTGAATGATCACTTTTGAATGAATGTCACATTTGGGTAATTCTTTTGTGAGAAACAAAACCATAAAATATGTTCATCTATCTAATTATATTAATTAAATAGTGTGTGGTTATTATGGAACTCCCTAAAATAAACCTCAAGCACGAAGCGAATAAAAGACAAAATTTTACGTGAAGCAGCAGATAATTTTGAAAAATGTAGGTACAAACGAAATTCGTCGAAAAGCTTGTTAATTTATTAACCTCCGTGAACTTGGCATACGACTTGCGAATATCATGAAAATTTTAACATGAAAAAATTGTACCAAAATAGTACCTAATTGTACCACCAAGCAAAAAAATTGTACCTTTCAAATAACCCCGAAAAATGAGCCCACCCCACTTTTTCGGAGGTGTAATTCGAATGTGCCAAAAAATTGTACCCACATTGAAAATAATTTTACCACAAAAAAAAATTTTTCCGACTCTCCGAATAACCTAGAAAATTGATATCGAAAATTTTTATATCATATTCACAATAGTAGAGATTATTCTAGAGGGCATATGTAAGGTCAATATATAACACTCATACAGTATTTTTGATTAATATACACATAGGAAATTAAACATCTCAAATTATCCCGAAAATCGACTTCGAAAAATGAGCCACAAGCACTTGCCCGGAAGTTAAATTCGAATGTGCCAAAAAATTGTACCCAAAACGAAAATAATTGTACCATAAGAAAAAATTTTTCAACTCTTCGAATAACCTAGAAAATTGATTTTTTTAAAGGTCAAAATTTTACACCCGAAACAAAAATAACATAAACAACAAACATTGTACCCCTCAAATAAGGCAGAAAACTAAGTTTTTCTATTGCTGACACTACACTTCTCGACTTTCCCAAGGCTCCGGGAAAATTCTGTTATAGCCAAAATATTATGTCTACAGAGTACTATTGCTAGGTATCAATAACAAAAATTGTACCTCTTTAATAAGGGAGAAAACTAAGATTTTCTATTGCTGACACTACACTTCTCGACTTGCCCAAGGCTCCGGGAAAATTCTGTTATAGCCAAAATATGGGTGATAATCAGGTTGCCCAATTTTAGTGGTGAGTCATCCGAGAGGGTCTCCAATATTCTAAAAAATCAAGACATTAACACAGCTTTCAAACCACCACTAAAATTGGGCAACCTGATTATCAATAATAAAGACAAAATTGATAAAAAACACAGATCAGGTGTGTACAAACTTTCTTGTGCCCAATGTGATGCTAGCTACGTTGGACAATCAGGTCGATCGTTTGAAATTCGAAAAGCAGAACACCTACGCTCTTTCAGGTTAAAAAGAACAGATTCGGCTTTTGCCAACCACCTAATAGAAAATGATCACATTCCAAACAGTAAGCTAGAAATACTGCACATAGCAAAAAAAGGTCAAAGACTGGATGTGTTGGAAGGTTTGGAAATCCATAAACATAAAAAAAGACCCAACACTCTATTGAATGAACAAATCGAATGTTTCCCATCAAAGTTATTTTCACTAATCTAAATTTTATATTTTCAGACACGGAAGAAATATTCTAAATATTTATTTATATTTATTTATTTATTTGTAGATAATTCCAAGAATTTTTTATCAATATTCACTGTTTTTATACCATGGATATACGCAATATACATAGTATATTAAGTTTAGTCCCAAGTTTGTAACGCTAAAAAATAATGATGATAGGAAAAAAATTTTGTCATAGGTGTTTATAAAATCCCCTAATTAGTCCATTTCCGGGTGTCCGTCCGCCCGTCCGTCCGAGCGACCGTCCGTCCGTCCGTCTGTGGACACGATAACTCAAAAACGAAAAAAGATATCGAGCTGAAATTTTTACAGCGTACTCAGGACGTAAAAAGTGAGGTCAAGTTCGTAAATGAGCATCATAGGTCAATTGGGTCTTGGGTCCGTAGGACCCATCTTGTAAACCGTTAGAGATAGAACAAAAGTTTAAATGCAAAAATTTTCCTTATAAAAAACTAAAAAACTTTTGTTTGAAACATTTTTTTGTAAACATCACTGCTTACCCACGAGGGCGTTAATTAGGTGCAAATTTTATAGTATGTATTAATATAGGAATATCAGTTGTGTGTGTGTCTATTTAAAAGTGATTATCTTTTGTTATTTACGTGACGTCAAAAAAAAAAAACGATTGCGCATCAACACTGTCTATACATGGTATTTCAACAATTAACTCAGTCAATTGTTTGTTTTCACTTGTTTATTTTTATTTTTTGACTTATTCAATGAAGGTGTATTCTAATACACTTTATTGAATATTATATTTTACTAGCTATTTGTTACGTAATTTGTTTTTAATATAATATGACGTATTTTGTTTTTCAAAAAATTGTTTAAAAAAATTTTTGTATAAATAAGAGCCACCTGTAACGATGTCTTCACAGTTTCGACAATGGGATAAAACCCGAAACATGTCAACTAAATTTAAATAATTTTAAATAAAAAGTGGAATTGCAAACCTAAAACAAAAAGTTGTAAAATTAATTTATTTTACCTTTAAACAAAATAACGATTATCATGGACTTCCACAAATTGAAGCTCTCAACAATCAAAAATATTATCCTATCATAAAACATTTTTATTTTGATAAATAAATTGCCTGTTTAAATCCTATCGAATATGTATTAAGAAAACGTTAAAAAGGAAGAATTTGCCACAGATTTTCCTGAAAAAAAATTTTTTTGTTTGTTTTACTCATCAAATTCGTCATCCGAAAAATACTCAAAAACACAACATCACACGATCAATCAATCTCAATTTTGCCTAAATTTTCATGTTTTTTCAAAAATTTCCACAGATTATCTCTTAGTTAAAATTCGTTATCAGCGTGCTAAATAACATATAGAACGATATAAAACTCCGAAAACTTTCACTTTCTTTCAATTTTTTCCATTTTCCACAAATTTTCTCTATTTTAAGTTAAAATTCGTTATCAGTGGGTTAAAAAACATAAAACGAAATAAAACTCTGAGGACTATTTTGCACTAGGATTTTTTTAATTAGATCAAAACTCACCAATTTAATAATTTTTGAAATTTTTAGTCATTTTTGGACTTTAAAATGGTTGGAACCTTTTTTAAAACGCATTTTTTCGAAAACCTTACAATTATAAAAATGTTTTGTGAATTTGCCCGTTTTACCTTTAGAAGGTAAAATTTTGTATTATTAACAACTGTTTATTATGAAACAAATTAATTTGCTTAGAACAATTAGTTGCACACTCTCGCAAATTTGATTTTTTTACTAATTGACTGCTTTTGGTCAAAAGTTTACAAAAAGTATACACATGTTTATTCACACTCACATTTCAGTAATTTGTCAGTCACTTTCAATTCTACGCACTTTTTCAAGGGTTTGCCGCTTATCTAATTCAAGAAGATACAACATTATTCATTAAAATATTGTTTTACTTTGATCTTGAACATCTCTTTATTGGTCCGTCAACTTTTAATAAAATATTTGGATTTACCTAATAAAAGATGTAACTTTAAAACTATCATAAATGAATTGTTTGATCATGTGAAATTAATAGTCAACATTTCCGATAAATGAAATAAAATTAAACAAATTAATGTTTGTTATCATTTTAATCATAACTCCTTTATACGTTCAGTTTTCGTCATTTGTTTTCCATTAAAAAAATACAAGATGAGCACCTTTGTGGTTTTATCAAAGAGTTTTATTATAATTATTAGAATGTAAGACGCAAATTCAGAGTGAGATGAGTTCAAGATGATGTTATTGAATCTAGTCCTATTATGGTAGCATATACATATTAGTTATGGGACGAATGTTGAATTTGGACATTCGAATGCGAATTAACTTAATTAATACTTATATATTATTTAGCAAGGTTTTTTTCTGTCCATACCTTATCTTTATTGCCCCTTTATCAAATTCCATGATTTAACCCTCATTTTCAAGCGTTGGCTTCTGACAAAAAATATACTCAGGGACTAAAATTGTACCGCTTAAGAAAGAATAGGCTAGGCATAATTAATTAATTATAACGAAATCTATATTTTAATGAGTTAAATAATAAGTGTATCAGGCAAACATGATTCGAATGTAACAGTTTTTATACATATATGTTTTCCTAAAACTGAAGACATCATGAAGACAAGAAGTGAATCAGCAACCGTAAAGAAATTTCAAATGAAACTTTTTTTTAAACATGTTCGCCTAATATTAGTTTAATAACTTGTGATTTTTTTCAGCAAAATTATTTTTATTATTTGTGCAACATTCATTCAAATTTAACATTGATTAAAAAATGATCTAAAAATATGAGTAAGTACATTATTATAAAGTACAGTGAATTTGGGAGTTATTTATCAATTTATGATACAAAATGATGATGATACTTTGCTAAACATTAGGTAAACATTCATATCGTTTTCTGCGAAAGTGAATGCGAATATTAAAATATACGCGAATTTTCGGGAATGCGAATGCGAATATCCGTCCCATCACTAATGCATATATGTATAGGAGACTCAGACACATGTTGCTGTAGCCTAGTTATATGTATATAATACATATAGTGCAAAAATCAAAATCAAAAAAACACGGGTTGCACTCCGGGAGTGCCGGCAGAAGTGAAAACTTGAATATTAACGTTGTGCATTTTTGATATTTTGGAATTGGAATAATTTTGCACGAATTGCTTTAATTATCAGTATAAAAGTACTATCATTTATGTGGTAGAATACAATATTTATTTATTGCGCTATCATACACAAACATGACAATTTCATGAACGAACATTTTTTACCCATTACAAAAAAAGTGTACAACGCCGCTAAAGAAGTTTTCACTTAAAAAACAAAAAAAAAAAACAAAAAAAAATTATATTTTTAATAAAAAGGCAACCGCACACAGTGTTCCCAAGTGGTCACCCATCCAAGTATTGACTGTACCCAATGTTGCTTAACTCCAGTGATCGGACGAGAGCCTGTGTATTGACTGTGACATAGTCTTACGCTTTTTCGATCATGGCCAGGTGTCCTGTCGCAAGTTTAACATTTTTTACCCAGTACAAAAAAGTGTACAACGCCGCTAAAGAAGTTTTCACTTCAAAAATAAACAAACTAAATAAAATTCACCTATTTCTTATTATATTACAATATTTTAGATTTTACAGTTTTATTGTTAACAGTAAAATATTAAAATCAACAACGAAAATCAAAGGATGACAATGCGACATATGTAAAAAATTTAATAAACGTCATTCACAGAATTTGACGTGTTAAAATTGTACAAAAAGGAAACAAAGCACCCGGGCAGGACAATATCCCCAATGAATTTCTGAAAAACTTACCTCAATCCCTCCAAGAAAAAAACTTAATTTCTGAAAATCAATGACACTTCAGAAAACGGAGGGGAACATGCACTAAAATGGGGCAATTATAAAAATATATGAAATTGTAACAAGCAAGATAAAACAAACACAAAATAAAAATAAGATTTTTTGGGGGAAATTGTATAACTCTCACTGCCATCTATTGAAAATGTATAGAACTTAAAAGTGAACATTTCTCTATAAACCTGAAATTCACAATAAAAGAATTCACGCTCATAATAAATAAAATATAAGTTGGACCAAAAAATACACATCTATAAAATTTCATTGAAATCGGTTGAGTGGTTTTGAAAGCTTAGCTTAAACGAACATCGTGCGACGAGATTTTTAACTTCCCAGTGAGATGGTTATTGTAATGGGTCCGATTTTGCAAATTGAAAATTTAGACATATCTCCAAGTTTCAAGGCTTTTAGAGCCGAATAGTATGGTTTTTAAAAGGATGTCCGTGTGTGCACATGTATGCATGTATGTATGCATTGAGAACAAATGATGATATTGACATGTGATCAGTTTCATTTAACGCATAGTTATGTAACTTAGACCGGATTAGGTTTTGAGTAAAATCGGTCAGCCATTTTTTGTACCGAATGAAAAATTGTATAATTGTCCCTATTATCACTTTTCATTTATATAGTTTTAACATCATAGAGGGTGTAGGGGCGAAGCCCCCGCTGGAGTTTCTAGGAGCGAAGCCCCTTGCGGGGGAAGTCTACGGAAAATTGAAAAAAAAAAACATTTTTTACAAAAAAAATTCTAAATATTAAAACAAATGTAATTTTTTTTTTCCACTGGGAAGTGGACCTTTCGGGTCGCACCTAGACCGCTTTTTATATATTAAGATAATACTCCGGTAACATGCAGATATTAGTGTTCTTAAAATTTCTCTCTATCTATTTTAAGTCATCAAATAGATCGGCTAAAGCTGCATCGGCATTTGGTTGTAGCAGAAAAATACTATCTAAATCAAAAACTGCTAATCATGCCACTAGAGTAAAATTATACGACAATATTACTGTTTCTGTATTTTTATATGCAGCGGAAATATGGCGTTTCAGATACACTGATCTTATTCAAAAAACACAGACATCATACTTCAAATATATGTATATGCATGGCCAATTACTACCCCCTTAAATATTGTAAGGCTTGAAACTGGCCAATTAAAGCAAGAATTGGGCGTGAAGAAAATGATGCTATTATGGTGGAGAAAATTACTACTTATGCCGAATGATCGATTTCCAAAAATAGTTTACGAAAGACTTAAAGCTCTTAGCAATACTTTGGATAATTGTTCATATAATTTGTGCTCCCAACTTAAAAAAATATTATATGAATCCGGTTTTGGAGAGACCTGCGAAAATCAATCCGTAACGTTATTGGATGAAAATTTTCAAGAGATTTTGTAAGTGATTACTAATCAACTTCTTCAAGAGGATTGGTCAAGGCTGCATGATTCTTCATATTCCGTCATCTACAATGATTTAAAAACTCTAACTGGTGTAGAAGAATACTTAACGTATAATATAAACATTGAAAAAATACGAGTAGTAAGCCGTTTACGTTTAGTAATCAACCATTGTCTTATATTGCGCAGCAATGGGATGTATATAAAATTGGACTCAAACATAATTGCACCATTTGCAATTTACAGTCAATGGAAGACTTATTTCATATTTTGAAGGAGTGTCCAATATACAGTCCTTTAAGACTGACGTTTTTAAATAAATATATGTTCTGTGAAATAACCCGTCACAATTTCCATACGATTCTGCTTAATATAAGAAACATCACACTGCTTAATGACATATATTGCTTTATTACGGGTGCTTTAAGACTTAGAAGCTTCGTCCACAACGAATAATTTTCACCAGTTCTATTGTTACACCTGATTGTTACTTTTTACACCTGATTGTTACCAATTTTTCAGATTTTACTGTTAATTATTTTTCATATTTTATTGTTAAATTTTTTTTTTTTTTTGGTTACATTTTATATTTTGTTTTCATATTTTACTATTATATTCATCCTTATTATACTGATAAATTTTCTTTTAGGATAGTTTTACTTCGTTTTCATAGTTTATTGTTGAATTTTCTTGTTATATATTTTTACTTTGTTTTAAAATATTGATATATTTTATGCCTACGTTTTTCCATATTTTGATTTTAGGAAGTAAATGTTATTATAAAATATTTTTCTGTTATTTTATTACACTGTTTGAAATTTTGTTGTTACATTTATCTGTCTCAATTACTTGTTAGTGTTATTTGTATCAATTAATTATGTTAAGATTACATGTAAAGTCAAGATACTCAAACCTCTTTGTATCAGACAAGTTCGTCTAATAACAAATAAATATTATTATTATTATTTTTATTATTATAATATATATATATATAGACGTTATGAGGGTCCTTGAATCCGAAAAAGTGGTGTTTAACAAAAGTTGCGTCCGTCGGTATGTCTGTTACGAAGCTGGAGCCTTCAATTTTCAACCGATTTTTCTCAAACTCGGTACATAGGTTCAGTTTGGTCATAATTCCAGACGATTTTTCATTTTTTTTCCTAGGCCTTTTTTTAAGGGTACTTCCCTCTATGCCAAAACAGGATTTTTGGGGTTTTCCAAGGCTAGACCTTAAGGTGTTCCTAGGATTAGTATAAGCCACATATCCGGGAATATTCGAGAAGGCCCACATCCTTGGGAAAAACTTTCATTTTTTTTTTGTTTTCTCAAAAACGGCTGAAACGATTTCCATTAGTAGTGAAACTTCGTACCAGGGTTTATATCAACATGGTCCTAGGTTTGATATAACTACCCTCTGGGACCCCTTTCCCTGGAGGCGTGGAGCTGGAGGGAATGAAATCGTCAAATGTGGTCAAATCAACTCTACCCAAAATTAATAAAATATTATTTAAAATGTCTTTTAAAGTAACTTTTGTAACTTGCTAATCTTTGCTGAACCTCACCCTAACCTAACTACATCATTCTAAATATTATATTACCCATTATATTACAAGAATATTATATCAATAATATATCAATTTTATAATATAATAAAGTCTTGTCCGATGCTTCGGACCGTTTACTTAAGTTGCTTCTATTTATCGGATAAAATTTTGTATTTTTAAACTTATTGTATAGTAATTCTAAACTTATTTTAAACTAAAAACAAGTGAAAAGAAACAATTGACTGAGTTAATTGTTGAAATACCATGCATAGTCAGTGTTGACTATGTTCTATCTCTACTGTTCTGTCAGTGTTGACTATGTTAACTTTTGTTCTATCTCTAACGGTTTACAAGATGGGTCCTACGGACCCAAGACCCAATTGACCTATGATGCTCATTTACGAACTTGACCTCACTTTTTACGTCCTGAGTACGCTGTAAAAATTTCAGCTCGATATCTTTTTTCGTTTTTGAGAATCGTGTCCACAGACGGACGGACGGACGGACAACCGGAAATGGACTAATTAGGTGATTTTATGAACAGCTATGACAAAATTTTTTTCGTAACATCATTATTTTTAAGCGTTACAAACTTGGGACTAAATTTAATATACTATGTATATTTCATATATGCATGGTATAACAAACAACCACAAACATAATTAAACAAATAAACATAACCACACATACAAGTAAATCGAATGTAGTAGCTCAGCTGCTAATGGTCAATCATTTGAACTTTTTAAAATATTTAAACTAACTTCTAATTTATCTTTAAATAAACTATAAAACCTAAATTAACTCAAAAACATAAAATATAAAAAACTTTTATTATTACTCTAAAATATCATATATTATTACTCTAGCAATTTTTTTTCTGTAGTACCCTTATCTTCCTTATTACTTTATCAAATTCCATGATTCACCCCTCATTTGCAAGCTTATTGTGTCTTGGTTTGACGAAAAATATACTCACGGTCTAAAAATGTACCGCTTAAGAAAAAACACGCAAGACAAATAATTTGAAGGAAAAAATATTATAAATTTAGTGGAGTCAATGAGTGTTTTTACTTGGAAGTCCTCAGGAACAGCTCCGATTTTGATGATTTTTTTTTCAAAACGATTCTTTTTGTATATTATTTAAAATCAGAAACATTTCAAATGGGGGAAATAATCTGGAGGGGGAATAGCCAATGTCGTGACTGATATATCGACTCGCTAAATCGCCTCCAGCCTAAATCGCTAATGATAGAAGTTTGAAATTTCGAGAAATTATTGATTTTATACTGTAAATGTCACATAAAAAAGGATTTTTCGAAATTCATCCCCTAAAAGGGTGAAATAGGGGATGAAAGTTTGTATGAAAATATATAAAAACCGTCATTTTTGAGTTCATTTCTTAACCGATTTTAAAAATTCTTTCACCTATATAATGCTACATTATCAGCAAGTAAAATGGGCTATATTTTATTTTCAAAAAAATTAAGGTTCCGTAGCAAAAGTTAAAATGAATTAAATACTGAAACCGACATTTTTTAGTTCACTACGTTACCGATTTTAAAAATTGTTTCACCTATAGAATGCTATATTATCAACAAGTGACATGGCCGAATGTTCTTTTCAAAATTATTCGGGATTCGCACTAAAAGTCATGGTCAGGACAATCCATTAAATAGTGAACATAAGGGAACTTAAGAGAATTGAAGACTATAACGTGGATAACTACTAGTTATTTATATTGTTTAAACAATATTTTTGCAACTTATATAAAAAAATTCATTCTTGCGTGATTTTTTTCCACGCACACCAAAAATTGATTTTAACTTTTAGTGCGGAACCCTACCTTTTTTGAAAATAAAATACAACATATGTTACTTGCTGATAATGTAGCATTCTATAGGTGAAAGAATTTTTAAAATCGGTAACGTAGTGAACTCAAAAATGTCGGTTTCAGTATTTAATTGATTTTAAATTTTGCTACGGAACCTTCATTTTTTTGAAAATAAAATATAGCCCATTTTACTTGCTGATAATATAGCATTATTTAGGTGAAAGAATTTTTAAAATCGGTTAAGAAATGAACTCAAAAATGACGGTTTTTATATATTTTCATACAAACTTTCATCCCCTATTTCACCCTTTTAGGGGATGAATTTCGAGAAATCCTTTTTTATGTGACATTTACAGTATAAAATCAATAATTTCTCGAAATTTCAAACTTCTATCATTAGCGATTTAGGCTGGGAGTCGATATATCAGTCACGACATTGGCTATTCCCCCTCCAGATTATTTCCCCCATCTGAAATGTTTCTGATTTTAAATAATATACAAAAAGAATCGTTCTGAAAAAAAAATCATCAAAATCGGAGTTGTTCCTGAGGACTTCCTAAGAAAGCCTGTTTTATGTATTCATTGACTCCACTAATTATATATTTAAATATTCATTGTTTATTAGGCAAAAATGTTAATTTTTACAGATGCCCTCCTTATACTCTAGACATATAATTGCTATTTTTAATACATGTTCTCCTAATATTAATTTGAGAACTTTTGATTTTTTTTACGAAATTTGCTGTTTGTTGTTTTTAGCCACGGGTACAGGGTAGCCACGGATTACAGTAATTACGGGAGCGGAATTCCGCACGGGTCGAGCCAGCTATTGTTATTATGAGAGCTTCATTACTAGCGGTCAATTTCAAAAATTTTGAAATTATATAAACTGGTTTTTTGAAAGTGGATGATGATGAGTTTCATTTTTTTTTAGTGAAAGTAAAACTTTACTTTAACAAGCCGTTCCATATGATCAATTTTACCATAAGAAAAAATTATTATAATAAGTTTTTATACATGGCCAAGTATGTTATAACAAATACTTTCATTAAGGAGACTCGAGTTCGATTCCCGGTATCGGAAGCAATTTTATAACAACTCAAATTTTAATTATGATAATTTATTTAATACCTCATACATATAATTAGATAATGGGATATGTCGATGGTGATTGTGTTTGGTCGGTGTAAATTGTCTGAAAGATTCAAACTATTATAAAACTGACTAGGGCTTTTAATTCTGCATTTGTTATTCATCATACTTGATTAAAACCATGCCGTTACAATGTATGTTGAAAGTTTACTAGAAATTACTAAGAAACATTTAAAAATAAATTTTTTTAAATTGATTTTTTATTTAACATCACTTCATGGAGAAATGATAAAATAACAGGCAGAATGATGCTTCTATTTAAACGTAATTTTCCATAGTAAAAAACTGAAAAATGCAAATTTAGCATGATTCATATTGACTGACAGCCTCCACGTGTGTAAATACGTCACTTCCGTTTTTTTTCTTTTCTCTATTATTAATAATTAATAACAAAATATAATTATTAAATATAAATTATTATTTCATTTCTCTATTGTTTTTTTATTACAATTAGTGAAGCAAGAAAGTTTATAATCAATTAAAATAACACAATATCATATTTTATTGATTAACTTTAATACGTATTAACAATAATTAAAACTTATGACGTAGAGAAAATAAAATATTAGATTTGTATTATTTAATATTTAACTCTTAGCACAGAAGTTATTTTATTTCGGAGTACAGAATATAAATATTAAGTAAACACGCGGTATATTCCATATGTATAAAAACGTTATAAGTGTTAAATTTCTATTGCCAGAATTGGATTAAATTTAATGACAGTAGAAGAAATGATTTGGAGATGGTAATAAGTAACCCAAATATGTTGAATAATTTTGCAGTGGGGCCCATGGAACGATTAAAAGTAAAAAGGGGTTATTGTATATTAAAAACAGAACAGACTTCATTTGAAAATTTTATTTTAATTATCTGTAAGGCAAAGTATAAAGAAATATCAACACGTGGCTAGTATTGTTGATAGAGGTATTCAACAAACAATAACGAGAATCTGATATTCACCAAAGATTAAATAAATATCCATAAAAGTAACAAAAAACATCATTCTGAATTGTGATTAGAATAAATATTTGAAGACAACACGAACTGTAAAAGCCAAGATTATATACCAATAGTTCGATTTACGTCTAGGCATATAAATATCACGAGTATGACAGAGTACATGCGTTAAGCAATGCATCTAAGTAAGAGGTATTACATAGATGTTATATAAAATGTAACTTGTATCGTGGCTTTGATGTCTTTTAAGCTATACAACAGTTCCTCTGTTATGTGCCCTCAGAGAGTGGGCGTCAACACATGAATATAAAACCTCTCAGTTAGATGCATTGCTTAACGTATGTATTCTGTCATACTCGTGATATTTATATGCCTAGATGTAAATCGAACTAGTGGTTCAGACATTATGTATACAGACATATTGATACGAAGTTATTATTAAACGTGAGATACAAATATTTAAATGAAATAGGGCAATTAAATCAAAAATACCAAAATAGGCGCAAACTAAGAAAATAAAATAAAATAACATCAAATATCAATACGAAGAATTATAATTGATTCATCAGAAAATAATTGATTAAATTATATTCAATCAAAAACAAAATTAAATGATGTTCACACGAGGACCATGATTCAACGAATAATCATGAGATCGATCCAACATGCATTCACCTAGAGATCCCAAGAAGAAAGAGGAATCCTGTTGTACATTTGCAACATAGTTCCAGCCCTGGGTCTTTCACCATAGCACGTCCATGCGGGAGTAGACACATTTTTAAAAGGGGTAGCCACATTTACCAAAACAATTTAAATGAAGCTGAAAAAATATTCTTATTAAATGGGACCATTTAAATACACTTTTTATTTGTTTTATGTAATCAAATAAGCCAATACTAAAGTATAATATGTACTAGAAAACAATAAAGTAATTAAATCGCATGTAGACAAGTATTATTTTCTTTATTGCATTTATGCTAAGTACATTTTTTTTTTCTTAAAACTATGTAGTCCTCGGGCCAGGCATATAACATATGCCAAACAGAAAATGTTTAAATGTGTCTTTTTTTCGGACCTAACAAAATGACATTTTATTTTAATCACGTTTCATTTGATATTAATTTATGACAATAAATTATTAGACGTGTTAGACTCTTCCAATGAGAAAAAGTATGACGTCAGACAATTTAGCCCCTCAAAGTTGAATTTTTTAGTATCGTTTTGTACAAATATTTAAAGTAAAATAGTAAGTTGGAAAAATTTGAAGTGACTTCCTCATTTTCGATATGAGTGCACGCGTATGATATGCCTTTTTTCCTTATCAATGATGTTCGACAAAAATATTTGGTTAAAATATGTGAGTTTTTTTAGAACGCATACATCATTGAAATATTTTTCCGACAAAAGGTTTTTTTTCCTCATAAATTAATATTAAATGAAACGCAATTACAAGAAAATATCGTTTTCTTATGTCCGACAAAAAAACACATTTAAAACACTTTCTGTTTCATGGAATTTCCTTTTTTATATGCCTGGTCCGAGGACTATTCTCATTTATATTACATATCCTCATTTCTTTTCAGTGAGGGCGCAAATTAGGCGAAAATTATATAGTACGTGTTATTTCCGAATATCAGTTATATGTGTGTGACATGTATGTATGCGTGACTATATAGGAGTGGATATCATTCTTTACTTCATGACTAAAAAAGCAAACCATTGCGTAATCAAGACTGTTTTTACATGGTATTTCAACAATTAACTCAGTCAATTGTTTGTTTTCACTTGTTTTATCTTATTTTGAATTTCTAAGTAATACAAGAAATGTCGAAATCTTTATTCATGGAACTAATATTAAAAGAATTTTTAAAAAATTATGCCTACATGCCACTAAGAAAATGTATGTTTGCTCTAATAATTATTATAAAACAATTTTTTTCAATTGTTGGTGTAAAGTTTATTACATTACACAAAATAATGCTTTAATTTTTTAATATGACCTTTAGGAGTCGGACCAATGTATATCTGATAAATCTAGTTTTAATATTTATGACACTAATTGTAAAAAAAATTTTCTATCTTGATTTTTTATTTCGTTTCAATTTTTTCGAAAATAAGGATTACGGTAGCTTTGATAATGCTGATTAAAAGTCTTATGGGCTCAACCCTCAAAAAACCTTCCCTTCCGAGGCACAGCCCTTCAACGGTTATGCCGACATGGCACATTGATAAGTTTGATAGTGCTGATAATGCTGATCAAAATTCTTGTCGACTCGGAAAGTAAGGGTTTTTGAAGGTTGAGTCCATGAGAACTTTTGATCAGCATTATCTTAACTACTTTAATCCATAATTTTTTTTAAATTTTACCGAAACCAAAAATCACTGTCTTGTGTCTGGAATACTTTAACACTGTTACTCATTTTTTATAAATATCTGTACGTGGCCAGTGAAGCGGGTGAGTAAATCTTGGTTCTATGTAAATAAAAGAAAATTGACTGGCAAGAATATCAACGCATAGTTCAAACTCTTAGAATTAGGACAGTGAAAATTTGCATGTCTATTTCTTTGACATTGTAGGTGAGCACTAAGAAAGGATTTTAAAAAAAAAATTCAACTCTTCAAGTAGTTAAAAAGAGAGTGATAAGTTTATGGATAGTCAACTGAAAACTACTAATTGATTTTTTAAATTAATTTCATTTATAGAAAGCTATACATTATCAGCAAGTAATATGAGAGTTTTCAAAAAAGAAATTAGGGTTCCGAATAAAAAAATTAAAACTAACGAAATTGTAAACAAAAGGTAGGAAATAAGTGATGGCAAATAAAGTGAGGGCTATAACAAACACAATAATGTTTGTATTTACAATTGCCTAGCACAGCAGGTGGATAATCACTAGTGATATGCATAAAATAAAATCAAAAATTTGGCGAAGAGTTCTTCTATCTTTTTGAGCATTTCAATACTGAAGGATATTATATATTTTTTAATTTCGAATTTTACATTAACTTCCTGTCAAGAATTTAACGTCGTTATTATTATTATTATTCGATGAAAGTTTTCTTACAAGAAGTGCGCACTTTAGATTTTTTACTAGGAAAGCGTTTGGTACTTTAACAAGTACTTGAAATATTTTTAGTTTATAATTTTAACCTCCTTGAACAAATTGAAGAGTATTCTACAATTCCCACAATCTGGGCATCAACGTATGCGGATCAAATCGGCTCAGTTTGGCAATCGATCCTGATGAACATTTGCAGAACTTTTTCGAAATTACTGCATCAGTACAGAAGCAATAGCGCCATTTCCCTCAGAAATTCGCTTAAAAGTGATCAATAAATGTTAAGTGATAAATAAATAAGATTTGTACAAATAGTATTTCAACACAATTAGTTCTGCCCTTAAGAGCAACTTACGCGGGTCAAATCGGCTCGACTCGGTGACCTCTAAAAAGGGCGTAGTGCGAGAAGATTGAAGAAGTTAAGATTGTAGGATGGCCAGTTTTTCGGTGAAGAGCTTTTGATTTTTAAAACCGCCGGAAGACAAACGATTTTGGAATTTTTGCATTATTGCAAGCTGCGAATTCGTTTTGGTCATCATTTTGAACCATAAATTAAAGATTTCTGTAAAAATTTTAAATAGTAAATGCCAAACAATTCATGGCCTTCTTTTCTGACATACTCAATGATTAAACTATGGACACTTAAAAAAAATTAACTGTGCATATATTGTAGCTGTGTAAAACAATCCAACGAGTGATATAGAAGGGGGATAAGTAACGTCAAGAGAGGTGGACGATATAAAGCGGTGGTGCGATGGTATTTACTTTTAAGCCCAGCGAAGCGGGTATCAAGCTACTAAATCCATAAATCGTGGGCTGTAATTTTTACAAGAAATTTAATGGGAAAAAGAAGATGCAAAATTTTATTCTCTACAATAATGGTCTGTATGACTTTTGCTCTAATATGCATAGTTTCTGCGATATCAGCCAAAAACTTTCTTACTGGTCCAGTTGATGTTAAAACCATTTCAAATGTAACTACAGTTTACACTGACCCTTCTTCGTGTTGTATACTGCCAAAATTCATTAAGGTTTTAAAGTATAAAGTTATTTACTATCTTTGTTCCATAGACTTGTTATTTGTTTGATTTGCATGTGTTAAACAAAGAGGTAGTAAAATATATGTAATTGGTAACATCGTGTTGTACAAACAAACTCATATTCAAGATGAATCCAACTCTGTATTTATTTGTTAAGAATACAATTTGATACAATCTAAGTTACTAGAATACCGTTGAAATTGAAGAGAGGATGATAGTACTGGTATTGAATATTGATGAGTTTTTCCATATCACTGAGATGTACTATCTGTAAAATTTGTACGAAACAGTAGCGGTTTACAAAAAATTGCAATACCTACATGGTTTTTTTTGGACACACACAGTGGTTAAGCAATTATAGAAATTTTAACTAATTATAATAATGTTTTCTTTTAATACATGTATTACTGGTTTAAATATACTCAACCAAAGTATTAAAGCAACATTATTTTAACACAAAACGTTACCAAATTTTCAAACAGCTATATTTTGGGACAAATATAAAGATACTTTAATTGTTGAAATCGGAGACGTTTGGAAGATACGAGGTAATAAAGAAATTTACAAACAAATATATACATACATACATACATACAAACATAACTGCAAGATTCGTGCGAAATTCATCCACTCATTGACAGTTGGGTAAGTCTATTTCTTTTCAGTTTAGATTATTTTATTGTTTAGTTAGTTTTACTTTTTTAAGCACATTGTAAAATATTTTTTGGTCGTATTTCAAATAGAAATAATGCCAAAGATATTTTAAAATAGTAAAATCATAATTAATACAAAAAGTATCATTGAATTTAAAATTTTATATCGAGTATTTATTAAAAAAATAAATTTTAAAAATTAAAAAACCCGCCTGAGTAAAAAGTGAACCAAACTTCATAAAAAATGAACTTAAATTTCAAACTTAAAATAAAAAAAATCCCAAAAAATCATCAAAATCGGACCACGTGCTTGGTCTCTAGTGTGCCACATAGCCACACACATTTCTCTGTCTGATGGTCGCCGTATTAACACTTACAAGGTTAAGACAAATCGATTGACTTTTGTATTCACCGACATCGGCTCACGCGTTTGGTCTCTGGTGCGCTATATAGGAACACATATACATTATTTTTACAATATGGTGTCTGGTGGTTGCCATATGGAATTTTCATGACTGCCATATTTTCAGTAGCACTCACAATGTTAAAATAAATCGATGCGATCGATCATCAATGGCGTCTGATAGTCGAATATTGAATTTTCATTATTTCCATATCTTCAGCAGTACTTCCAAGACAAACAGATTGACGTCTGAATCATCAAAATCGGCCAACGCGTTTGGTCAATCGAACTATATAGGAACTCACATATATAAGCACATATATGTAGCTGATAAACACATTTGCGTTGTTCAGTCGGGTAAAAAGGCAGTCAATTGATTGAAGTTCCATATTGCGACCCATATTGCGACTAAATCTACAATTTTTCAGCTTAATATTCGAAATGCGTATCTATAGGCTTAAATTAATCTTGATGTGGTTATTTCCTATATATGGATACTAGCGCAAATAACATTAATAGTTCGAAATTGAAAGACAGTACTCTTTATATACTAAAATTATATATTATATATTATACTAAAATTATGAAAACCCATTCTTCTAATAATAATAGTTCCACTTACAAACTGAATTTTATTTCGTACCTGAAACAAAAACAAAAAGATTAATAATAAGTGCATTCGTATAAATCTAAATTTTAATCTAAGAATTTTGGTGGGATACTTTTGTCGTTTGCAAATAATAATCTTACTCGTTTTATTAGAAACCATTTTAAAGTACACGTAAACTAATTTAATCGAAGATCCCTTATTTCAAATAAAACTTTAACCTCAATTAAGTTATGTGCTTCACTATGTTATGTGCTTCAAAATAATCTTGATCGTTATTTTATTGGAAGATTGTTGATATTTAGCGTATTCAAACTATTTGTCAAGTCTACAAGATACAAGCATCAATAGACAAGCAGGTGTCCTGTTTGCGAACTGGATTCTGCTCCTCAATGAGAAAAAAGTCAATCTTAGATGGAAGGAGCAATGCACGTCGAGGTGCTAAAAGACAGATATGGTCTGCGTACAATCGTAGGTGCTCCGAAGATCTTATATCGCTACAAAAGGCCTCTATAAGCAAAATTGTTGCGGCTATTACAAAATACTGGTTAATCACATTGAACGCCTAGCCCCGACAGTCTATCACGATTATTCCAGGTGTCACAGTGGCCAGGAGGAAGAAGCGATGTGTCGTCTTCTCTGTCATTGTCCGGCTCATTATGAAGATATGAACTCAATTGAACAAGATTTTCTCTGACGCCTCCTCCAACCTTAAGTCCGTTAACGTCAATTCACCCCTGCTATTCTTAGACAACTTCAAATGTTTCATGGGATGAACTCACCTTTTTCAGTATCATAACAGACCTTATGGTGTGTCCCACGCTAGGGCAGTCATTCTTACCAAATCTAACCTTACCTAACCAAATCATTTTTCAAATCCTGATTTAAATTAACTATTAAATTGAAGAATGCATTTTTGTATCTAACGATTCAAATTAAATCAAGAAAAGAAAGCACTTCAACCGTCACTGCTAATGTTTTATTCCGTATTATATATCCCATACAATTGACTTACATTTTTTTACCATTTTTACTGGGAGTCGTACATTTTTTGTTGGAATGCAATAATTTACATTAATAAGCTACCTAATAGTTATGTGAATAAAATATTATTCGCATTCCTTTTATTTTTACGGTAAACCAAGGGCACCGCTTTGTTTTTGGAAAAGTATAGAGTAGCTTTAGTTTTTTTAGTTGATAACTTTATGGCATACAATAGAAACTATGTTTTTTTTTTTTTTTTTGGTGTAAAAAACTTAACTATGTTACGTAATCTATCGACATAAATATAACATATGATTTGCTATAACTTAGTGGCAGTGTATTTGAAGGTGGCATCGTCTTGTCGCTTTTTAGTTGTCTCGCCTCATGTCTTACCTCTTAGTAAAATGCTTTGCATAATACATGAAAGTATTGAATGATTCCAATCATTTTGAATATTGACAGTTTTTCAATATCTTATTGAAAAATGAAACAGATAAGTACGTAATAAATGGAGATACAAACTCATTCAATATTAGTTTTTTTGTTAGGACCATTAACTATCTTGTAACGCTATTTATTTAACAAGCTTCCCAAAATGGCAATTACGGTAATCTTTTCTGCCACGAAAAGTCATATTCAAGAGAAAATATAGTTCTAACGAAATTCATTTTGCATATGAATAACATACCAGGCATCAAACCACGACAGTCATAACTGAATATAATTTCTTTATTGTCGATACATCATGGCTGACTGACCAGCTATGTTCTCACATTTAACTGACTGCCTGACATAACTGTCATTCTTATTTTCACAATTTTTTATGCATTAAGTTTAATTAATTAGTGTATAATCTTGAGTGAGCAAGACATTGCTTACTGTAGATACCAGGCCTATATATTTAACATGTAAAAACTGATTTCGCAGAAATAAAATACAATGTTTGCTAACATTCCATATAATAAAAAGCGGTCTGGGTGCGACCCGAAAGGAACATACGACTAACTTCCCAGTGTAAAGGATAAAAATATGTCATATGTTTTTTATTTTGTAAAAAACAAAATTTATTATTTTGTAAAAAAATTTTTTTCTTCATTTTTCCGGGATTAACAAGAGGGGGCTTCGCTCCTTGCAACCCCAGAGGGGGCTTTGCCCTCTGCACCCCCGAAGACGTTAAAACTAAATAAATGATAAGTGATATTAATGACAATTATACAATTTTTCATTCGGCACAAAAAACGGCTTGACCGATTTTGTTCAAAACCTAATCAAGTCTAAATTGCATAATTATGAGTTAAACGAAACTTGTGCCATGTCAATATCATCATTTTTTCTCGAGACGCAAGACGAAAATTGAGTCCCAACATAAATACATACATACATGCATACATACATACATGTGTACACACGGACATCCTTTTAAAATCCGTACTATTCGACTCACGGCGTCGAAACGTGGTGATATGTAAAAATTTTCAATTTGCAAAATCGTACCCATTACAATAACTATCCCACTGGGAAGATAACAAGCCATTTATAAAGTTAATTATTGAAGCTATATTATACAAATAAAATCACCTTTTCCAATTTTTTAGATAATTCAATTTGGTCATCGGCATATTTGAGCAATAGCCAAACACAATCAGGTGCAACTTTAATATTTTCGAAAAAGTAGCGAAGCTTTATTATTTTTAAGAATATTCTAATTATGATGACGGCACAGCTGTAGTACATTCCAGTACATATTTTTGTTTATTTACTTTAGCTAGGAGTATTTGATTAAGACATTCTACTTAAAAAGATTTTAAAAAAAGTGAGAGGACATTCTGTTTGACTAAGTAAATGTAAGTAAAATGAATAGATTTAGTTTCTACAACACATCGAAGAGTACTTTTCGAAGTAGTATATAAGGTAATAGGTAAAGTATGTTATCTAAAATATCTACCTTTATCTGTCTACCATGAAGAAGGTGGGAAGAAACCTTTTACAACGATTGCATAATAATTAGATATAAAAGTATGAGTACCTACTTCTTCTGGTGAAAGAGGTTTTTACACAAAATTTCATTGTAAAATGATTTTTATTCACTTTCTGATAAAAATATATTGTATTTTCAACCAGAAAATCGTACCTTTTTAGGATCAAAGTGATTATTAAAGCAATCCGGAGAACTAGAACAATCTGATGTCAGAACATGATGTTTTAGATATTTTTTGATTGGTTAACTACAAAATGAGCTATATATAGTAAGATCCGGTTGCGAAATTAGTACATGAATAATGTAGATGATAAAAAGTCAATTTTTAAGTATTTTTACAACTGAGGAAATTCATTTTTCATAGGTTGCCAATTAAAAATTGGGCGCGAATACTATTTATTAAAATATTATTAATTTTTGGAGAAACACTTCGTTTATATCGTACGAAAATAAAACCTACACCACTATACAACAGTCTATTTAAAAGATATGGAAACTCACAGTTGTTGCTCATTGCTTTGCCGCAACTTTTACGCCAGGTGTAAACAGGTATGATTTCGTATATTTAATGTTATAAAGTTGCCTGTAAAAAAAAAATCGCAAATCGAAGTTGCCTACCCTTAAAGATGCTAGGTATTGATAATCAAGTGTAGTGTAAGCGTACTACTTTTTTGAAAGAAAAAAATTCGTTACAGGGCAAACTCAGTGGGATAGGGTCGAAAAAAGAATCACAAATATTGGGTAAAAATTCAACAGCTGAATATTTGCCGGTGAAGAGGAGTGGGGGTTTAAAGGGATTACAAACGGATTTTTGCGATTTACGGCCTAAATATTCATTTCTATCAAAAAAAGTTAAATATAAGAGTATAAAAGTTCTAGGCAGTAAAAAAACTTTTATTTTTATCATTTTTTAACATAACCTCAACATTTTCGAGTAAAACGCAAAAAAATAGTTTTTTGGTTTTTAATTCTTTATTACTTGAAACAAAAATGCAATCGTTATGTAATTTGGTACACTTGAATTTATTTGAATTAACGATAGCCTGGAATGTTTTTGTTTTTTCTAAGCTCAGTAGTTTCTGAGATTTTTGGTAAAAAGACCTCTTTTTAAAGCCGCTCAAAAAGGTTTTTTTTTTAACGATAGGCAATTTCTGCGAAGGTCATTTCTTTGTAAAGACATCAAAATTCATATAAAAAAATAAAAATATAATATTTTATGGAAAAAACATTCTTAAAATTACAAAAACTATTATCTACTATAATTGATTTTGGACAATGCCGAATAAAAAACAATTTAATAAAATGTTATGATATATCAATTACTTGTTGATTGTAAAATATCATGTGCTTACAATCTGCTTATCCATGAATATCCGAATGAATTTTGGGGATGTTGTAGAAGAAGCAGATCAACTTGATGTGATTTTAACAAGTTATTAATTTAGACATGAAACTTATATACGTCCCATGATGAATGTAATCTTATATTACATTTTCGAGAGTTACTTTCTAACTAACTTATTTTATCTTTGGAATGTAATATTATAGTTTTGGTCAATTAATTCTATAATTTACGTAATCAGAAAGCTGTATGTATAGCTCAAGAGTTCATTTCCACCAAGGAATTTTGTTATACAATATAAGAATATTTGTATTTTGTTGTAAAATGCAAAAACAATTTTATTTATTAATTCTGAAAACGTTTACTTGCTGTAAAATTTCAATTACAAACAAGTGCATTATTTTATTTTTCTGTTTTCTTTTTCTTTGTGGTTTTTTAAAACAATGATAAAATGGAAAAAAAAACTAACCCATAAAAACCAAGTTTTTATTATATTCCCTTTCTTTGTTTACATATTTTTTAAAAGAATTTTTTTTACTGTCGCCACGAATCTACTTTCAAAGTTTGGGCCCAATTGAATCACGGGAAAAGGATTAAAAATATATCCATTTTTTTTTTTGGACAGGCAAGCAGACACTACGAGTTCAAAGAAAGGGAATTTAAAAAATCATAATTCATATAATTGCCTCTGTGCATTATCTCTTTCTCTTAGGTAGTATGAATTAGATTACCTTACAAAATATATACTTGGTAATTCTTAAATGAAGAATACATGTATATACCCATGGAGAATATTCTACATTTTGTGACTTCTCGCAGTTAATAGGATCGACACATTTATATTTATTAAACAGGATAAGATTTTACCCATTCAATTATTCTTCACGTAAGTTGCACGTCGTCTTGCCGGCTGACTGATAACGGATACATTTATATTTTGTTCTTTAATGACAAACTTATACCCCCGAACACACCACTTTAATAGCCACCCAAAGCCAGGTCCCTACTACTGCTAAACTTGGACGTGTGAATAATTGGACGTGTATAAAACATTATACATATTAGTCATTCTCTGCGAATTGATCATTGTTGTTTATGTATTTGGGGGAATTTCTTAATAAGCAATTAGTCTAATTACAGCAGTTCGTTTGTCTGGTATGTGTGTATATTAGTTTCCGATCAATTTTATACAGGTGCTTTTAAATTAGTGTCTAATATTTTATTTAATTAATATTGTGCCAAACAAAGCAAAAAAAAACTTGGAGCAAGGATAATTTTTAAAGATTGAAGGGGGAATTTAGACATATAATTACTAAATAACATATCCAACTCACAGTACAACTAATAAGCTGGGATGCATAGGAAAAGTTGGAAAACAGCACCGATTTTAATGAAACTTTTTGTAACGTGTTTATAGGACCACACAGAACATTCAGCATTTAACCATAAGGGAGCATAAGGCCCCAGCGGGGAACATATGTAGTCCAAATTTTTTAAATGCTTATTTTGGCAAAAAATTTTTACCTCGTACATATTTTGGTCGGTGAATACGAATCCTGTGCCATTTTTGGGCACTATTTTCACTTTTTTTTCACATAAAAGGTAAGATAAGTATTCATGGTCCAAACTCTACTCTAAGGTGTATTTTTCTTCGCTGATTACGAAACCGATGCCCGTGTAATCGGGCATCGGATTCCTAATCGGCGGCCAAAAATACCTCCGAGAGCAAAGTTTGGACGATAAATATTTAGTTTGCCGTGTTTGTGTAAAAAAGCAGAATTTCGGGTCAAAAATGGCACAATTTTTGTTATACGTGACAAATTCGTGTCATCTGACATCGGAATCTAACTAAGCAAATAAAAATAGCGGCTAGATTTTAAGCCAAAATAAGCATTTCAAAAATATGCCTCCAAAATGAGACTGAATGTTGATCGGGGTCCTATAAACACGTTGCAAAAAGTTTCATTAAAATCGGTGCTGTTTCCCCACTTTTCCACTTTCGATACTTTTTCCCGGCATACTCATTATTATCACTGAATCCGATGATTATTGAAGAAAATGGACTATTATGAAACGTTTCAGAACTTGCTAAATTTAATTCCATGTTCAAAAGACGATACGAATCTCTCATTGATGAAATTTTTTTAATTACATCTTAAGTCCATTTTAATTGTGCCGTAAATGATATTGGGATATACTTCCCGACATTCTTCAATTAAGGATGTTCCAGCATGGTATTTGCAGTTTCTATGTTAAAGCAATGGTACAATTTTTTTTTCGACAGAATTTAACGAAAAATTAAATTTAAGAATTTAATAATGCTTACTATTAATTCCCAAAGTTTCAGAAATTTTGACCGTTTAAAATGGGAAATAATTATGCCAACGTCCCAATTTCGATCAATTTACGTCAAAATTAATATCTCGAAAGTGAAAATTAATTTCTAAATTTTTTTTTTAGAATTGTGTTGTATAAACATTTTTTTCTACTTTTTCTTCAATATATAATAATATCATAAAAAATAGTTGGAGAGACCGGACATTTTACATGCTTTAAATGGGACATGACCCTCAAAATCGCGAACTTTGTCTTTAAATATCTCGCGATCTAAACGGTCAAAAATTATGAAATTTTAGGAATTCATAAATAAAGCTATTATAAACCCGAGAAAAAAAATTCGGCCAAATCTGTCGAAAAGTGATTTCATGCTGGTACTACCTTAAGTCATTATATGTCACTTTTTTGTGCTTATTTGAATAATTCACAAGTTTTTTCTTTGTGAAGCCAAATAAACTCTTTTGTTTTTAAACGCCATAATGTAAATACAAAATAACAATATTTGAATACATAAATTAGTTTAAAAAAATTTTAATAAAAAATTATTTCTAAAGACAAGCTTTTATTGCACTAAAAAGTAGAAAATAATTTTGTCTATGAGTCATTTATACACGACTATTTGTAAAATCTCATCCACTCCACATACCTACTAATTTTTTCTCGATTCATTCTTGATATTCAGCGCGTCAAGCTTTTACAAACAGTCTGTATGAATCAAAAAAATTCATAAAAATAAAATAAAAAACAATAAAAATAATTATTTTCTTCTTTTTAGTGCTATAAAAGCTTGTCTCTTAGAAATTTTTTTTAAATTTAAGACTACAAAGAAGCTTGTAAAAAACATATATCAAATCTAGTGGATGGGGAAATCAGCACTTCACTTACTTTATCATGCATTGTCATCCAAACTAAGCGTGCATATAAAATTTCAGCTCAACTTATAATTTTGAAGCGATAACAGCTTCAAAATTGAGTTGTAAGATTCCACCCGGACAAACATACATACATACATTACAAGTTAAATAAAAGTTTGTAAAAATCGTATCGTGTATAAACAAACGATGTCAAATACTAAAAAAAAACATCACTAACTACTGCATATTACATGTGTAATGTACATATTATGAGGCAGAAGTAATTTATTATCAGTAATAATTATTATAAATAACTTCAATAGTAATTATTATAAATATCTTAACAAGTTATTATAATTTTTATATACAATCGACATTGTGTTTCGCTAGACAGTTCCAGGTTTGCGGGACCTTATAATGACCTTTTTTTTCTTTAAATGGTTTATTTAAAAAGAAAATAATAATAATTTCCTGGAAAAAGGCCTCCCCAGTGTATTCCATTATTTTCTGTTAGTAGTCAGTATAGTCCACTTACAAGATGGTCAGCCTCCTTTTCTCTTATGGTCGTAGACTGTTCCTAGCGTAGATTTTAAAGACCGTCTGTTGTCTGTAAATCTTGAAACATGGCCAGCCCATCTTTATTTCAGTTGTTTTATATTAATTACAACATTTTTTTAACTTCGTTCCTTCTTTAATTTTATTACAAGGTATTTTTTTTACCTACGCTTAATGTTTAGCATAATTCTTTCAATACTTCCTTGCCACGTTCTTAATTTTTTACAATGTGAGATGGTCAAGGCCGTAAGTAATCACTGGTAGAATGCACGTATCACATATTTAAGGTTTATTAGTAAGATGTTTTTGAAAATATGTTTGGGACTACAAAACCTTTATCCCGGCAGACCAATTTACCCAAGTATGTAAAACTGGTAACGTGCTCGATGTTACTGTTATCCAGATGTTAGTTATAACATAACGACATTTATGTTTTCGTTCGATAATAATTTTTTTTTATCAACATTGATATTAAGCCCTACGTGTTTACTTTGGAAAGCAAGTTGGTTCAACATAAATTGTAGATCATGAAGATTTTTGAAGAGCAAAACAATGTCATCTTCAAATCGAAGATTGGATAGTTTTAAGCCATCAATTTTTTTAAATTCCACTACGATCCCAATTGAGTTAGATACATTCTCCAGAATAGCATTGAAGATTGAGGCAGATAGTGGGTCACCTTGATGATCACCTCGCTCAAGATTAAACTTTTGGGCCAGTTCTCATTAGCTTAAAAAGATGCTTTGGTTTAAAGTTGTGAACAAAAATTTTTTCTTCTAGGTCAATCTTCTTATAGACTCCAGAGACCTTTATTACACTAATAAAGACATTATAAATGACCATAAATGCTCTTATTTGTACTAAAACCATTAATACTATTACTAGATATAACAGTTTATTTTTAGACATTTATTTTTATTGGCATTTTTCTCTGCTACGAATCTCATTCCTTGGAACCACCTACATCATTTCCATTTGCCGATAAGAAAAGAAAACCTATACACACCATTTGTTATAGTTCTCTTAATAAATTATATGTTTTTCACATGAAAAATACTTGTAAGTACCAAAATATATACATTAGCTAATCTATTCTATCAGCAATACTCCACCATAACTAAAGTAAATCAAGCTAGCAGGGATAGATTAACTACATGAAAATTAAAGTCGATAGGAAGTAAATTAAACCACAAATGAAAAATAATTTTTTATTGTGTACGAAAAAAAAATCAATATCGGGGTTTCAACGGAAATACACGTTTTGAGGATCCCTCAAACACAATGCCCAGTATTTTGCTAAAATTCATAAAAAACAACTAAAAACAAACAATGAACTGAGTTAATTGTTGAAAAATCCTGTATAGAAAGTGTTGAATATTAGTGCTTGAATTTTTTATTCATTACAACAGTTTTAAAAAACCTACATAATTATGTACGCCTTTCGGCCGCTATTTATTTTCGAAAATTTTGAAAATTTTCGAAAGTATTTTTTAGAATTTTTTTTATTTTTCGAAAATGTTTTAAGAGACTACTAGTTGAAGCTACTTGCAAATTTTCAACTCCCTGTCTGTTTTGGAGAAAATTAACACCGAAGTTTTGGTCTAATTTGCGCCCTCACGGGTAAACAGTGCAGTTTACAAAAAAAATATTTCAGATGATAGTTATTTATTTATTTATAAGGAACATTTTTCATATTTAAACTTTTGTTCTATCTCTAACGGTTTACAAGATGGGTCTTGCGGACCTAAGACACAATTGACAAATATTCCTTATTTACGAACTCAATCGTGTTTGTGTCGTGTTGACAGACAGACGGACAGATAACCAGAAATGGAATAAGTGGGTGCTTTTATGAAAATCTATACCGAAAATTTGTTCGTAGCATTAATATTTTTAAGCGTTACAAACTTGGGTATAAACTTAGTATACCTTGATACATATTCCATATACACAAAGTATAAAAACTCAAACTTATTAAAAATTGACCCCTGCTAACTTGATAGTCCGCACCGACGGTGGTGAATGTTAAAGATATTTTCATATTAATATGATATAAGGTTTAAAAACCACTCATCTATAAAATACACAAAACACAGTCTAGTGAGAAAAAACACATTGAACCATTCACGTGATCCAGAAATTAAATACCATTTAGACTTTTTGTTTCAAAGATGTAAGTACTGGCTTATCTTTGTACACCCAGACAGAAAATTTGTACAAATTTCAACTTGAGTAAATACGCTATATAAAAGCATATCACTGAAAATTATCTGTCGTAATGGTTGTTTGTTTTTCTTTTTTTTATATATATATTTATAACTATTGGACGTTGGACGATAGCCTTACATATAAAAAAATTTTTTTTAATCCTCTTTTGCAAAACTACAAAAATATCCTTATATGACATATTCAACCATATATTTAACACTAAACTGTATATATTTAAAACAATTGAATAAAAACAATTGACTGAATAAATTGTTGAAATACTCTGTACAGAAAATGTTGAATGCCAGCATGCATTATTTTTCATAAATTAAAAGAGTTTAATAAAACAATTTGTTTGGTTTTCGAAAATTTCTAACATTTTCGAAAGTATTTTCTAGAATTTTTCCTTAACATGACGATACGTTTTAGCTAGATTAGATATGCTGTTACCTCCGGTAGCTTTTCTTTACTAAACACATCCAGGATGGCCAAAGCATTATTTAAACCCAACCTATTAAGCTCTTCTAGTTGCTAGCCATCCGTACCCTGACAGTCCTCTAACAAATGCCTTACACTTTCATAACCTCCGCAGAGCACACATCGCTTTTCTCCATTTTCTCTAACATTCTCCCATACAAATCTGTTGATTTTAAGATCTCTCTATTATCTACGTGTACCTACATATTTGGCTCCGTCAATGTAGTGGTCTAGCTGGCCGTTCATCACCAAACTGAGCATGTTTTGTAATTTGTATTATTGCCATTTCTTTGATAACATTGCAAACCTTAAACTCACTCGCCACATATTCGTCTCCACCCACACACAGTTCATTCAATTTCAAATCATTCATCCGAAGTACTCCTTCTCTCAGGCATATATTTTGCAGCGTTTTTTTACTTGAACATGATACTATTTTACACTCTTTGAAATACAAAAGATTCGCAGTAAAACACTCTCTGTTCGAAACTTAGAGCAGAGTTTGGAGTTGATTTTAATAACCCTTATAATTCCTTTTAAAAGTGAATATAAACACATTTAATGTCTTAATATTTCCGTTTGAGACACCATCCAGCCCTTAAATTTTGGCATCATACAAAAGAATAGGTATCACGATTATTTTAAAGAGCTCCAATATTATTTTAACCGGAAAATGTGTATTAATGTAGATAAATTTTCTTTCTCAGTTACATCAGTACATAAAATACTTTCGTTTTCATCTAGTCCACACGCGTATTCCATTTTCCAATGTAGGTCAGATAGACGCCTAAATACTAAAAGCAATTTACATTTTCAATAACACTGTTGTTGATTTTAACTACCTACATTGCAATGGAATTTCATATTATTGCTTACAAGAACCATTTATCTGTAGTTAGCCTTCATATGAAAGTCTTCCAGCCCCTTCAGTGCCTCCCACCGAGTTGGCTAAAACAACCACATCATCCGCATACAAAATAATTTTAATTTCCGCTGATCTTATGCACGGCGATACTGTGTTTATTTGGTTCACAAAAGATCCAAGATCATTTATGCACAGGCCAATGAGTACACCCTTGCATCAGTCTTATGATTGTATTGAAATCCGCCGTGGTTTAATTTTTTTTCCGTAATCGATAAAGCAACAGTACTTTTACGTTTTACAGTTCTTCAGTTAAAAATTGCGCCTTTCACTATAAATAGTTCGCTTTACATTATCATCCCATTATGCGCTTTATATATCTCCCATTGTCGAAAAACTGTGGCATTAACTTTTTAACTGAAGGGCACATACGATTTGTGCGCATTATATCAAATTGATATAAGGCGAGGCGTTATTATAGAGTTTTTGGCAGGATCAGGATAATATAACACTTTACAAAAATGGAAAATCGATGATTTTAAACTGACTTGAAATCATATTGTTAGCAAAAAAAAATTTTTAAACAAGAATATTTGAGAAATTAGTTTAATTGCGAATAATTTCTATTACATCGCTTAAACAAATTTATGCATTAAAATTTTACCACCGTAAAATATTTTATAATCTTAGTTAAAAAAATGGTAAATTTTTGAAATATCGAAATTTTCAAATCGATGATTGTAAAGGAGCGAAAAAGAGCTCATTTTGTTCAGAAAATTATTGAGAAAAATTTTACAAACATTTTCATAGCTTCGCCAATTTTGAAAATGGATCCCTCAAAATATGTCACCACCCACATTCATTGTTGTATTCCGGGGGAAATAGAAAATGAAAACAAACTTTCCTTGTCTCCTTATTTTTATTATATATATGTACTAGCTTTTGCCCACGGCTTCGTTCGTGATAGTGATTCATTTTAATATATTCCATAAATGAATCATTTAATGAATCGTTGATTTATTCGGAGAGCCAATGTTAAAGATTAAGAGAGCCAACTTTACTTACATCACCTTGGAAAATAACGCGGCATTCGTCCATGAAGTTTGTTGCGCTCCTTTAAAGAATGAAATAAAAAAGTGATACAGTATACTTTTCTCTCATTCGCTTGTGATTATGATTCATATTCTTTATTAAGTGAATTATTGATTCACTTAGATATCCAACGTTTACCTCACATACCCCCCCCCCCCGAATATAATGCAATACACAATATCAACTTTGAAGACCTACCTAAAGATCAAATTTACTTACATCCCGTTGGAAAATAAGGCGGCATTCGGTGACGAATTTGCTGTGCTCCTATAAAGAATGAAGTAAAAAAGTGATACAGTATAATTCTGCCTCAAATCATGAGCACATATATCAATTTGCACAATTTGTAAATAGTTAGTAATACAATAAAATTTTGTTTTGAATCATGGGCTCATATATCATTTTTTGCAATTTTAACTTCCAAATTGATAAAGTTTCATGCAAACTTTCAACTCTATTTTGAACACCTTACGGGATGAATTTTAAAAAATACCTTTAGTACAAGAGACACGGTGTATAGTCGATCTTCACGTATCTGATAACCAAATTTTTATGAAATTTTATTGACTTTTGGCTATTTTTAATCAATTTTTTCTATGGACGCAACTAATACCATTGTTTTCGTAATTAAATTATCTTTCTTCTGATACCTAATTGGATTTGTTAATAGATCTGTTGATACCATATGAACAGGTGTAAGACAACATAGGTATCTATACTGTAAAAAATCCTTCACGGAAGAAAAATTGGTTAAAATTAATTTAATTTAAAATAGCCATTTTTAATTAAATTTTTCAATGCAACATTTTTCGTTAGAAAAAAATATAAAAGGAGTGTTCAAAAATCAATAAAAGTTTGTAAAAAAAAAAAAAAAAAAAAAACAAAAACAAAAACAAATGAAAACAAACATGTGACTGAGTTAATTGTTGAAATACCATGTATAGACAGTGTTGTAACGCAATGGTTTGTCTTTTTTTACTTCATGTAAGTAAAGAATCATATCCACTCTTAGATAGCCACATACACATAACTGATTCCCATATAATACACACTATAAAATTTGCACCTAATTTGTGCCCCGCGGGTGGAAATTTATGTTTGCGAAAAAAATGTTTCAAACAAAACTTGTTTATGTTTTTATAAGAATCATTTTTTCATTCTCTAACGTTACTATCCAAACCCAAGACCCGATTGATCTATATTGCTCATTTACTAACTCGCTTTTTACGCCCTGTGCACGCTATTAAAATTTCAACGTGATATCTCTTTTCGTTTTTGAGTTATCGCGTTCACACCCGAATACGTATAAATGCACAAATTAGTTGATTCTATGAACACCTGTATCAAAATTTAGTTTTTAGCATCAATATTTTTAAGCGTTACAAACTCGAGATTAAAAATTAGTATACCTTGATATTCTCATATATATATATGGTATAACAACACATAAATATCGAGATAATAAAGAGATATCGAGATAATAAAAATCATGCACATATGTCCTAGCCTTTCCGAAAAATTAATGGAAACATTGAAATTATATTTACACATAAGGATGGAAAATGCAATTTAAATAAGTTCCATTCTTATTTCCTTATAAAAAAAATTTTAACGATATATTTTTTCCCACTTTGTAAAAAGAACTAGAAGTTTCTTTTTTTGGGAAAATATAACTTGCTGTCGGGCTCTGCATGCGATATTGTATAGAAGAATCCAACGAAATAAGAAACATTTGAAATTATTTCTTCAGTAAACGAATCCATACATTCTCACATTAAAAACTATTGAGTGTTGCAGAAATAATTTAGTAAAAGATGTAGGGTATGATTAAAAACAAGCACTATCTTTGAAAAATATTTAAAAAATGCTTCGAATAATGCATTCGTAAGTATTTACCTAAGTTTGCTAAAACCATGATTACAATTATTATTCGAACAGATTTTTTAAGTTTAATTACTTTTAGGTGTATAATGTAAATAATATTTAAAAGGTATTATATTAAGGTAGTACCTACACGAAAGTGATATTTCAAGAATTTCTCAAAACTCAGAATATAAAATATTTAATTCATAATACACATGCTGTTAAAATTAGAAGATGATTTACCATGTCATACATGAGATATTAGCAATTAAAAGTGACGCAATTTGTACGTGTACATGGGAGAAGCGTATAAAAATACACAAATTTACAAATATTATATTTATTTATCAATGAATGACGTTCACCATCTCTATGAAAAACTAATATAATGTAGAATACTATATTTAGAAAATGTATAAAAAAAATAAAAATTATTTACCATATAGTTTCCATAAAAAACTTAAATAAATAACTCGTTTTAGCGATATTTTTTGTGGAGAGGATATAAAGACTAATGGTAAAGGTATATATCATAGTGTGTGTGTTTATACGTATAGGAGATACCGTAGTGAGGAACTACAGTCTTGTGAAAATAATATATGGTATAGTCATAGTAGTCATAGCACAGTTAATGCGCTGAATGATAGTATTAGTCCAAAATTTTTGACTGGACTGTCGCGGAGGAACTACCTTAAGGTCTTTAAATGGCCATATTTAAAAAATTAGACATAAGAAAAATTCAAATTGGATTAATAAATTGATTCTAGATTTTAAAAAGTTTTTTTTTTTTTAATTATTTTATTATTGTGTAGTTAGTTTTACTGTTTTAAGGAAGTTCCCTCACCAGTAATAGAAAAAAATAAATTAGTAGAAAATGATCCAAATTTTTAGTATGTTGTAGTTAACGATACATATTATTAAATAAAAAAAAAAAAAAATAAAAATTGGGTATCTTATCGATCAATTAAGAGATCAATTATTTTTAATTAATAAAAACTCTCTTAATTGATCGATAAGATACCCAAATTTTTTTTTTTGATTTAATAATATGTATCGTTAACTCCAACATACTAAAAATTCGGATCCTTATCTACTAATTTATTTTTTTCTATTACTGGCGAGGGAACATCCTTAAGCACATAATTTGAATGGGGAAAAAGGTGTTTGGTATTTCAAATACAAATAAAATATGATACCAAAACATGTTCTAAAACAGTAAAAATATAAAAAAATTAATTTTATTTACAATTTGGCATTGAGTATTTTAATAAATAAAACTTTTAACAGCAAGAAAAGCGACTTCAAAAGAAAAACTTTTCCAAAACAAATTAATATGAACTAAAAAGTAAAAGAATAACGATAATATAATGCAGTTAAAATTATTGTTATTTTTGGAGTCGGTCAGCCAAAGAAACAACTCTGATAGAACAGTTTTCTACATTAGCTTGGCTGACACCGACTCCAAAAATAACAATAATTTTAACTACATTATATTTCCGTTATTTATTTACTTTTTAGTGCATAGTTATTTGTTTTGGAAAAGTTTTTCTTTTGAAATCGGTTTTATTTTTATTAAAAGTTTTTAATGATCCGAGGTAAGAAATTTAGAATTAAAAAGAATTATCGGAATTGGTAAAGCGAGCTTTTACATTCGTCTTGAGCGCTTTTGAGCGTAATCTCGTAGTTGAGTTTTCGAGGATAAACTGAAAACATCTTGTATATTCCTCCAAATAAATAGATATTGTTATCTTTTTAAAGAAAAGTAAGGTTATTCCTTCTTAAAAAAATTAATAAAGAAACAAAACAAAAACTGAAAATTCTTAACTAATTAAATTATTATAATCTGTTTTTATGAAAAATATGTCATTCCATACGTCCTATCGTAAGAAAAATGAAATGTTTTTATTAAAATGTTTTTATTTATTTATTTACTTTTTATTAATATTTCCATTTTATTTTTTTTTTTTTTGTTATTTTGTAAAGAAATTATTTTTAAACAGGTGTTCGAAACACAAAAAGAAGACATCTGTGTTAAAGGCAGATAAAATATATGGGCTTTAATTTAAAAAATTTTGAACCTTGCATGTTAAATATTTATTGTAGACGGAAAAACAAGCAATTATTATTTATAATTTTAACATTTAAGATCGAAATCAGAGAAAATATACAAATACATATTCAGATATTTACACTAAAAGAATACAAATGAAGGGTGGGGTGTGATTTGGAAGGATTCCAAAATGTCCCATTAATTTTTCTAAATTATTTATTTTATTAATACAGCATCTAGTAAACGGGTCGAAAAAAAGACGAAATCTGTAAATTTTGACCTATAGCACCGATTTGTATTAAAATTTGGAATTAAGCTTTGTTCACCTTTAGAACAAAAGTTAAATGGTGCCTTTCACCAGGAGGTGGTAGCCACATTTTCTAGGAAAGGAAATATAATGTTGAGAATGAAAATGTGAATGGACAAATGTATAAATTCTTTCGGAGTAATTGGCAATTGGAATTCGGATTATTTAATTGTACGGCCTAATGGTATATCGTACACTTTTTAACCGACTTCAAACAAAAAAAGGAGGTTCTGTTGTGCTACTACAGATGTCGTTGTTCGAGTTATAGTTTAACTATCATAAGTAGTGTGAAAATCCCCCTTTTGGCATAGATCGTTATTACTTTATCAATAACAGGTTTGTTTCTCGACTAAGTAAAATATTTTATATGCCTGTCACTGTGATTTCAATCGATTATTCAACGAACTTATTGGCTGTGCATATAGATGTCACTACTAGCGTGGAATTTTCACGCTCCTGTGATAGATACTTAAAGGATAAATTCAATATAAATGATTGATGTTTATTGTGGAAATTTCGGTCTGTTTACCCTTGGCCCATTTATAAGCGACACAACATAAATCCAAACTTAACCCTTGCAAGAATAGAATTTCGAATTCTATTAAACACAATTTTATCTCTTCGAAGTTGGTACTGTGATTTAGGCCAAATTCACTTGGTAAATAAGATGGCGAATATGGCGTACGAAGAGTTTGTAGCTGTTATTAAATTTTATTACAAAACTTCAACAAATTTTAGCGAGGTAAGAAATTTTCAATTTTATTTTAGAAACTGGTAGAATTATATTAAAATTACCTTTGGATCTCCAATGTTGGGGATATTTATCCTTCAGATAAGCCGCCAATTGAATTCGGTATTCCACTTTATTCTACCATAGACCCGCTGTAAAACGGCTCTAACCACGTGTTCCAAAATTTCAAATAAATATACAATTTTCTTTAAATTTATTTTCTTTATTGATCTTTATTCATTTACAATTAGTTGAGATTACATTTGTTTCGTTTTGAATTTCGAAATGTAATTAACGTGACCAATTTAACCATAAATCAAATACAATTATTGATTCGTCGACATATTTAATTTTAATAAACAATTATTTTTAGGATGAATTATATGCGATTGATCGGATGTGTAATCGACGGAATACGGTAATCAAAGAGAATTTATTGATTGATTTATCCACCCAGGTCGCCTTCGTTATCATTATTCGACATGCGCAACGTAAGATATTAAATCTTATTATTATTTTTTTGATATGTCATGTAACATAACAGTTCTCAATTCGACTTTTTTTTAAAAAATGTTTGTTACCACAGAACTTTTGACTGGTTGAACCGATTTTGATGATTCTTTATCTATTTGAAAGCTGATACTTTCCGTGTGGTCCCATTTTTGGTCCAGTTCTGACAACGGCATCCATGAGAAAACCATAAGTCTTAAATTTGCATTAAGTATACACGACAAGAGGACGAATGACTCAATATCACGCCAACCTTCGATTTCGATTTCGATGATACTTTTTTTAGTGATTTAGTCAGCCAAGCTAATTTTGCAAACTGTTCTGTCAGAGTTGTTTCCTTGGCTGACAACGACTCCAAAAATAACAATAATTTTAACTACATTATATTATCGTTATTTTTTTACTATTTAGTACCTACATATTAATTTGATATACATACGATACGTACGAAAATTATCGGAGTTATAATGAAAAGAAAGTTGTTAAACTTACCAATGGAACTAAAATTAGTGCTTGTCGCTTTTCAATTTACTTTGTTTATTTAACTACTGAGAACATTGTCTCTCTCGTTAATTATCTCGAAAAATGAAAAAGTTACAAAAATAGTTTGGGGGCAAAAATTGAGATCTTTTTCCTCAGATTTTTTGCATTTAAATTCCAATATTTCAATATACAATCCGTTTTTGTACCATCTAGAGATGCCAATATCACTAGTATGACAGAATACATGCGTTAAGCAATGCATCTAAGTGAAAGATATTATATACATGTGTTGAGCATGTAGTTGTAAGACTACAGATACGATATGACAGATTTAGATGCATCTTACAACTGCATGCTCAACACTTGTATATAATATATCTCACTTAGATGCATTGCTTAAGGCATGTATTCTGCCATACTTATGATATTGGTATCCCTAGATGGTACAAAAACGGATTGTATACTATTTTTGTAACTTTTTCATTTTTCGAGATAATTAACGAGAGCGACAATTTCTATTTGAGAATTTCGAGTCGGTTCTCAGTAGTTAAATAAACAAAGTAAGTTGGAAATGTATGGAATCTAGCGTCATGAGTCACGCACAAGTTGATCGCCATCAACGACCAGCCGCAGTCTTCAAGAGGGTAGGGCAGAAATGGTGTGGGAAGATGGGAATTCTTCCATATACAAACCTAATATAATAAGTATTTTAGATACAATAAAAAACCTTTCTTAACGTCTTTTATGAAAATATCACTTAAGGCAAATCACTTGGTAATGACATATTTTGATGTGCAGCCAAAGCCTATCTGATGTAGGAGTGATAGCCTCTGGTTTTCGTACAACAACAAATGAAATAGTTCGAGCTTATCTGTACTCGCAATGTCAGGGTCAACCTGCATAGAAAAGTGAATTATTTGTAAAATTGTTTCATAAGACAGTGGAAACAAACTTAAAACCATTTTTGACGTACCTTATACAATTTGACGACAAACGTGTCTCAAAAGTTTTTGAGATCGTTCTCATCCAGTGACGAGCATCCAAGTCCACTTAGTAGTTTATAATTTTCGAAGAAAAGCTTCCAGGCGTCTATTTTTGTAACGAATGCAAGTTTGTACTTTGAATCACAAAAATTTGCTAGTTGATTGAATTTTTCAGGTGAAAGTTTCTTGTGCGAGCACTTCATTTGCCTGAATGACGGGCAAGAAGAAGCACTACTTCAGTGTCTCTATCACAACAATATTTTAACTGTACTGTCGACAGCCTGAAGAATCATTATCACGGTAATCAGCTTTCAGGTGTGACGCTCTCAGCAAATCAACGTCATATTCTAGTATTTTATCATACAAAAACCTACATAAGTCTGCTTTGTTCACCGAAAGAAATGAAAAAGTACTCCAGTTCTTCGACATCGGTACGTTAGAATCAGTGATTTCCCTGTGGAAAGCTGAAATATTTTGTGAATACGCTCACTGCTTTATAAAAAGAATATTGACTCATAGACTGAAGTAAAATGAAGTTCACGTTGTATTTGATAGGTACTTGTCTCAATCCATAAAAGGTGAAATAAAAAAGTAAAAAAGAGCAAAGAGTTCCGTTCTTGTACGCAGGGAAATCACTGATTCTAACGTTACCGAAGAACTCGAGTAGCTTTTTATTTCTTTTGGAAAAACAGGCTAACTTATGCAGGTTTTTGACCGTTGATATACTAGAACATGACAGTGGTGATCTTAAAGTGATGCTGTCAGAAGGATTTTAGGAATTGTCACACGCTGAGAAAAAGAAGTGCTCGCATTTGTGGGCTATGAACGTTACTGCACAGGTTACAAAATACTTTTCTGTGCCTGACATTTGCAAGAAACTGTCTCCTGAAAAAGTCAATCATCTAGTTTTAGTGATTCAACGTCCAAATCCAAATATATTACAAAGATAGGTGCCTGGAAACTTTTCTTCGAAAACTTAAACTTCTGAGCGATGAGAAAATTCTCAAGTACGTAGAGACGTTTGTCGTCAAATTGTATTAGGTACGTCAAAAATGGTAGTAAGTTTGTTTCCTCTGTCGTATGAAACAATTTTACAAACAATATAATTTTCTGTGCAGGTTACCATCTTTCCATGCCATCTCTGCCCCCCTTGAAGACTGCGGCTAGAAGTCGATCCATGAAATTGTTATTTATCGCTGTAAGAGACTTTACTACACGAAAAACGGCAGCTGTAGAAAAGCAATTGTGCCGTTTGTAAAACTGTATACTCCCTGCAAACGCACCTGTCTCAATTCTGAGAAGACACACTAGAAATTTTTCTGTAAGCTCCTGTAAGCTTTCGGGTTTCTTTTACCAAGTGTTGTCTTATATTTTGTACATGAACTAAAAGTTAATTTCAAATGTTGTATTAGAGTGAAAATTTGAAATCTTGATCTCCATCTTGAAAAATCCTAACCTTTAATATTTAAGTATATTTTAGGCTTCCTCATGCTCTAAAACGTGTAATTGCACATTTTGGGCGCATACCTAAGTCAAAGCGGGGCTTTACAGCGCCGATTTTAGGTTGCGGCACCATCTTGGCCGCCATCTTGAATATCTCATTTCCGGTCGAGATTTCGGTTGGGAAACCGGCATAAAAGTAATATGAAATGCTTCTAAAACTTTTACGGAGAGCCTTTTTCAATTTAATTATAAATAATAAAAAGACTAGTCTAATAAGAGAATTAAAAACATAAAAACAACATAAATATATGAAATAGTTAGCTAATAATATATACGAAAAACTTCTTTTTTTAAAATTGTGATCTCGATTTTTACGCACGAACCACGGAGGTATTATATGTTTGACCGATTTGTGCGTCTGTAGCTACTATCGTAGTGCCTAAACGGATAAACTGCTTTTTGGGTTTTTTTTTGATAGGTTATTTAACGTAGATTCTTTCTAGCTACGAAGTGCGATTTTAGAGTTACGTGCAATAGTAGTGATGATCTTTAAAATCGGTTCAGTAAGGAAAGAACTGACAGGAAAAAGATAATTTAATGGAGAGTGTTCTTATATTTTAAGTGTGATATTAGAGTTTCATACGCGAAACGTTTTTCGGGAGTTTTTAATTAAAATATTTTAAAATATTACTTGAGAAAAAATAAAATAACTTTTTTTATTTTTTCGTTTTTTTTTTTTTTTTTTTCATTTATCCTAAGGCTTACAAGTTGAAGCTGCCTTCCATTTTTCTATCTTTGAAAAACAGTGATGTTTACGAAAAAAGATTCAATCAAAAGCTGTGTTTTTTGTTATGTCAAAACTTTTGTTCTATTTCTAACGGTTTACAAGATGGGTCCTACGGATCCAAGGCAGAATTGACCTTGTTGCTCATTTACAAATGCAAACTCACTGAATGACAACGAGAAATTTTGTTCGTAACAAAATATTCTTAAGGTCTAGTTACGAACATGGGACTAAAATTAGTACACCTTGATATGTATTTCATATATACAGGGTATAAAAAATATGCTCTTTTAAATAGAATTATTTGCTTGACTATTAACTTTTTTTGTGTTTTGTTTAAATAATGAAAGTATCAAGAGCACAAAAAAAGTGGTAAAGAGTTCAATTTATACTTTCAAAAAACAAATCCCACCTCGACCATTTGATTATATTCACTGTAACAGCATTTCTAGGTCAAAGACGTCAGGCGCAACACCATCAACTTTTATTTCAAAATTTTTTAGCGCTCAAACAGAGCCACTTTATAATTTGGTCAGTTTAATTAAAATAGACTTATTTTAAGCTAAGCTATGCCTTTTAGAGTGTTGTACAGAATGTTTAACACATCCTGTGATTCATTACTAAATGACTAATGATTGGAATATTTTTAATTGGAATATTTCTTTCACAGTATTTTACACATACTGTAGGAAATGAAGCGTTTGGCCCAAGAATTGTCTCCTCGTCAGAAGATTTTTATGATAGCCGGTGGAAAATGTCTGTCTGAGTATACTCAAAAATATCATATACATGCGTGCTTGTGCTTTTTCGATTTACGCCCATGCGGCGGGACAGAAGTTCCCGACTCCCGTACACCATACTCTCTCTATTAAACAATTTTAAAAAACTGTTTTTTTATTTAAAATTTTATATTTTGGACAATTTTAAATATTTTTTAATTTGTAACTTTTTTTACTTAACCTCACCGTTTTCGAGATATGCGCATTTGAAAAAAAAATAGAGGTGTTTTTTCTGAAAACTCGTTCTTGACGAAAATCAAGATTATTTCGTGATTCCGGTCAAATATTTAACTTGAAAGTCATAAGATATTATATATTGGACTATTTTTAGCATTTTTGTACTATTGACAATTTCCGTTTATATATAAGCGTTTGAAAAAAAAATTCGTATTTTTGCCAAAAATTCGTAATTGACGAAAATGAAGATTATTTTGTAGTTCTGGTTAAAAATCATTTGAAAACTATATGAAATTTTATTTTGGAGTAGTCTAAACACTTTTTGACTCTTGGTATTTTTAGCCTAACCTCACCGTTTTCGAGATATAATATTCTCAATTATCAATTTCAGCTATACATAAAAATGTATATGACATTTTTGAGTACACTCAGATAAACATTTTCCATCGGCTCCCATGAAAATCTACTGACGAAGAGGCAATTCCTCAGCTAGACGGTATTTTTTGGTTTTATTTCCTCGATTAACAATAACAATCTGTCGTACAAAAACTATCTCAAATTACCATCATCAATATCGTTCGATCTCCAGTGTCTTTGGATTTTTTATATTAAAACAACCAGGATATGTAAGCGTTACGCAAACTCTATATAAGATTAACATTCAACTACATGCTTTTACAACTTACCAAATGAAATGCGCTTGTTGTATGACACCCTATTTTTAAACCATGAATTTTTTTATGAGTATGATAATTCAAAAAAGTAAAGGTCTCTAAACAGAAAACTTGCCTGCTTTATAAATTTAAAACTGTTGTTTTTTATCTTCCGTACTAAATTCATTTGGTAAGTTGTAACTACCAGAGTCACAATAAGATTCTTAGCTAAAACTTACTTAAAAATGCTGTGGCTTTTAAAAGCGTTGGCTCACCTAACAGCTTACAGAAATGTGTTTCAAATAAAATATGTTTCTTTTTGTACCTTGTACGCGAGTCGACAACAAAAAATGGGTGTATCGATTTGAAATTTTGAAAATGACCTTCATAAAGCCTTCCATGGTCATTTATATTTTCACTAAATAAATTCTGTGACTTACGAAACCACAATAAAATAAAAGTGGATAAATATTAAAAATAACTTTTTTATAGGCAAAAACCATCATTAGGAAGATATTGTTTGAAACCTTTTTCGAAAAAATGCTGAACAGCCCTTTACTTTTTTAGACTTGATATACAGTGATGGGAAACAGTTTGGCAACTATTAACTTCAAGATATATTCAAGGCGATGGTAATATAAGAAGATTCTCTAATTAAAAATAGGGGACTTTAAAGCAACTAATTGTGTCGTCAATATAAAGGATCGGTAGGTGCAGATGGATTAAAAAATTTTGCGTCCGTAGGCAGTTATAAAAATTAGCACCCCTCATTTAAAAAAATGTGTTAAGAATTTTTGTTAGTTATTTAGTTTCTAATTATTTATTTCTTTAAGAAATGTATACAGCCACGGCATGGTTATTCGGGTTATCCAGCTCGCTCTATCGTTGTTAAATATGTAGATACGTAGATGGATATATTACATTTATTAAATAAGCTCTTTTCTAAATCACCAAAATACCTGTCTTTACTAGCATACTTGCTCTATTTTAAACTTCTTCAGTATTCAAATTGATCAAATTGATTAGAAACTAAAATTTACTGTAAAGTTTTTTTTTTTTTTTTGCACAGTTCTAGATAATGAAGAAGTAACATCTAACATCTTCAACAGATTCATCTGCTGAGAGGTTTCCCTTCCGTCTCGTCCGTATGCGCTTTTCTTTCATTCTTTGATTGTTGAGAGTTTTTTCCAGGCTTTTTATTGCTTATTTTTATACGCTATGTGTAATATATATCACGGTATACTAAGTTTAGTCCCAAGTTTGTAAAGCTAAAAATATTGATGCTAGCAACAAAATTTTGGTATATGTGTTCATAGAATCACCTAATTAGTTCATTTCCGATATCAAGCTGAAAGTTTTATAGCGTGCTCAGAACGTAAAATAGGCGAAGTTCGTAAATTAGCAACATAGGTCAATTGGGTTCTAGTTTCGTAGGACTCATTTTTTAAACTTTTAGAGATAGAACAATAACTTAAATGCAAAAAATTGTTCCGGATAAAAATTTAAACAACTTTTGTTCGGAACATTGTTTTCGTAAACATTTATGTTTACTCATGAGGGCACAAATTAGGACTCTAGTATCCATTTGTTCTAAAACTATAAAAGACAGGGAATTGACAAGTTGCAGGTTACTTCAAGTAGTGTTCTTGTGAAATGTTCTCGTAAATTTTTGAAAGCCAAATAAATGGTGGCTGAAAGGCCGCCATAATTGTGTCAGTTTTTTAAACTCTTCGAATTTATAAAAAGAATCCTACCAAAAACATTATGTAAAAAACTAGCAAAGTCTCGATGGATCTGCTTGTTTATCTCTAAAAAGTAATGAAATTTAGACAAAGTCGTGCCAAGTCTAAGGTTCCTTACAGCGATTTCTTTATTATTATAGTTAATGTTGTGTGACTTGGCCGTTGAATGGTACACAAGGGTATAAAACCAGGTGCTCCAAGACACCATTGCACCAATCTGAGACCACGTCAACGTCCACGGCCAAGTCACACAACATTAATTATAATAATAAAGAAATCGTAGTAAGGAACCTTAGACTCGGCACGGCTTTGTCTAGATTTGATTAGGGATTTCAATTCTTTTTGTGGGATTTTACTTCATTTTGCAGAAACGTGGGCATATTGATTTATTTTTTTCAGGTTCACCAGGTAAACCCTAACTCTGTACCAAATTTCAGCTCTGTGAGTTTATGGAAATTACTAGTTCTATTCTGATGATCATGAGTGAGTGTCATATGTGCGAAACTTTGCTTTCGCTTAACTTCGGAACTAAATGACCTACAGACTTGAAATTTTGGATTTTGAGTATGTGATTATAGCTTAATAGATGACGAAAATTCTGCGTTCTGGTCTTTTTCCAGAGATTCTCAAATAGTGGCCTGCAAATGCGGCGAAATGGTTCCAGTAAAGGATGGTACGGCAGTGTTTACTTCGCACGCGACTTGGCGGGAGCACTACCGTGCCCCCGATAATGCAAGCACTGGCAATCAATCAGAGATTTTGTGTCTGCTATTTTGTAATGTAAACAATATCTAGCCAGTAGTTAGATGATGAGGGTTCTGGATCACACATGGCTGAGCCAGTACCCTCATCATTATTTTACGACGTCACAGAACAATGGCGTCCAAAAAGGGGGCTGGAAACAATCGGATGATAGTAGGGCTAGACCAATGACATATTGTATAATATTCTATGTATAATATTCTAAGCATTCAACCAACACTTTCTATACAAGGTATTTCAATCAGTTAACTGTTGTATGCCAACTAATTGTATATTTGTTTAAAGTTTTTCTTTATGCAGAAATTATATCAAAGTAGTGTATTTTTTTATATACTTACACAATAAATTTTATGTTTTCTTAAAAAGCTAGCACCCATAAAGTAAATAACTACCGGCCAAATATTGGTTCAAGATTGGGTACAGATTGTTTAGTATTGTGTCAAGCTTGGATACAAAGACGAATCCAGTCTTTTGATAGAAATCAAATGTTAACGTCATTCCAAGCTTGGGTGTGGGATATTAGCCTAATGCAAGAAAAAAAGTTTTTTTCTCACATCCTTTATGGTATTATATTTTGAACCTGATTTTCTGAAGCGGCTTTTTTTTTTTGTAGATTTTGGTTTGAAATAAAATTTTAATTATACTTTAAATGTCTATCTGTCTCACAATATGTACGTTACATATCTTAATATATATATTTCTTGTGTGCGTGTGTATGTAATTGAACTCCTCCTAGACGGCTGGACCGATTTTGATGAAATTTTTTGTGTGTGTTCGTGGAGATTCGAGAATGGTTTAGATTTACAATTTGGTCCAGTACAACTGTTTTTGAGGGCTCCGTACCAAAAAAATGAAATTTCATTAAATGGTGGGAGCGCATATAAATCGTATCACATTATGTATACTATGTGTACTATGTATTTTTAATAGTATTCAGGTATTGTCAATAGGCATTTATTAGAGCAATATGCGAGCGCAGCGAGCTCTACTATCAAAGGTCAGGCCAAAGGTCGAAGGTCAGGCCACTCCAATAAATAGGAGTTAAATTGGGGTTTAGCGGGATGGGTTTAGCGGACAGGCTAAACGTAGTATAGGTATTCATGAATTGGAGTTACGTTTTTACGGGACAACGTCCGTCGGGGCCGCTAGTCTTTATATAAAATTCTCGTGTCCCGGTGTTTGTGGTTAAACTCCTCCGAAACGGCTTGACCGGTTCTCATGAAATTTTGTGAGCATATTGGGTAGGTCTGAGAATCGGACAACATCTATTTTTCATCCCGCTTAATGTTCAGGGTCGTCCACCTCTAAATTTTTTTTTTTAATTTCTCGATAAATTTTTAGTTTTTTATGATACAGCATTAGAAAATACATACAACCCTGAATTTTCAACCCTCCAAGATCAACCCCTATTTTTCCATCGCGATTTTTATTCTTAATAATTTCCTTCAATTATGATTTATTTCTTCCACTTTCGCCGGTCGATAACCGATCAACTATTAATCTATCAGTTATTTCCGCTAGATGTCTACCGTTGTCACCTCTCATCCAGCAAACAACACGGAGTAGGGGTGGCTAAAGATGGACTAACCAAGAATATTGTGCACTCTATTGCGCAGAGATTAACTTTTTTTTCAACTCCCATAATTGTTGGTAAATATATGAATGATTATTTTTGATTTTTAACCGACTTCAAAAAAAAAACGGAGGAGGTTATCAATTTGACTGTATTTTTTTTATGATTGTTACCTCAGAGCTTTTGACTAGGTGAACCGATTTTGATGATTCTTTATCTGTTTGAAAGCTGGTGCTTCCCGTGTAGTCCCATTTCATTTTGGTTTAACTCTGACAACGGCATTCATGAGCAAATTATAAAAGTATTAAATTTGCAGCAAGTATGCACGACAAGAGGACGAATAACTCAATATCAGGCTTACGGATTACGATGATTCTTTTTTTAGTGACAAATTAGTTAGTGTACTTCAGATTCACTAAAAATTACAAAGTAAAAAAAAACTTTTAACAAAAAGAAAACCGACTTCAAAGGAAAAACTTTTCGAAAATAAATTAATACGCACTAAAAAGTAAAAAAATAACGATAATATAATGTAATTAAAATTCTTGTTATTTTTGGAGTTGGTGTCTGCCAAGCTAATGTAGCAAACTGTTCTGTCAGAGTTGTTTCCTTGGCTGACACCGACTCCAAAAATAACAAAAATTTTAATTTTTAGATATCAATCAAGAATTGTAATTTAAAATATATTCGTTACTTTAATAAATATTAATTTATTACCCTAACTTCGGACCCCTAACTTTAGCACCCTTGCTTCGGACGACTAACAGCAAACTAAAACTAATGTTTTTATAATACTAAATCATAGTGTTTAGTTTCATTTAGCCATAGTTACATTAAATTTAGGTCAGTCGTCTAAAAAGTGTTTAAACTCTTTTATCGGGGGTCTATAAAAATTTCATAAAATTTACTAGATAATTATCATCTATTTCTAGGCAACCATAATGTCATACAACGAAACGTGATAGCCAGGGCTTTTGTCTTAAAATTAGGGTTTTGAACAAAAATAATAAAATCGATCAAATTATGAACAAAAAGAGGATAAGTGACGGCATTCAAAGTGAAGATTATAATACAATAATCTTTGTATTTAAAACTCAATTTTTTCAGCAAAGCAGGTAGTTCACAGCTAGAGATAAATAATGCAACCATTTTTGAGCATGTTTACAATTCAATAGGGTATACTAAATAGGCAAGTTACAGATTAGTATTGTTTTTTATATTACAATACATTCGTTCAAATATTACAGATCATCACTTTTTTATTACATCATCCACAGTAAAATTACAATATATCAATTATATCGGTTATGGGGACCACTTATTTAAATACGTGCAGGGTACTTTCAGTAGTGAAAAAAAAAATGAAATTTTATAAAAATTAAAATTTATGTAGTCATACTTAAATATTCTGATTTTGAATCATAAAAGCACATTATTCTGCTTTTATATTAAAATTAAATGACGTAATTTTTCATCTGTGTATCACGTGACCTAAACCATGAGCCGCCATCAGGTGACATATATAAAAAAATAGTATGCATTAATTACTAATTTTTATGCCTTTTTCATAGAAATTGTATTTTATGTAACCATATAAGTAATAATTGCATACACGACTGATGTTTTTCCAATAGTAAGTCACCAAAATGGCGGACAGCGTTTTTTCGAGAATAAAAAAAGTTTTTTTATGGCTTTTAGTTAGAAAATCAACATTTTGAAGTACTTTTTCAAACATAGTAGAATACCTTATTTCCATTGTAATTAGTTAGGAATGACGACCAACATGCGTGCATATACACATTTTCTCATGCATGCATATATACAAGCCCTGTTCAAACATATTTGCTTCATCACATCTATGTTTGGTAAAATTCAATAAGGGTATTGTGATTTTACAAGCTAGGGCAATCGAAAATAGTTTATAAAATATAGGAGACTTTCTATAGATATAGATAGATAGATAGATAGATAGTCACTCATCACGATATCTCTGGAACTATAAGACCTAGAGACTTGAAATTTGGGAGGAATATTCCTTTTGCCAAGTAGAGGTCAGCTAAGAACGGATTTCACGAAATTCCACCCACAAGGGGGGTTGCGGGGGTATTCATGAATAAAAAATTCATATTTTTCAATTATGGCTTTTAATAGTTCAAAACTTGGTCAGAATGTTTTAAATTACATTTAGAAATTTTTTTAACCTTCGGAGGGTAGAAAGGTGTAGCGAGAAAGTGGGAAGGAAATATCGAATATTTACAAAAATACCTAAGTGGGGTATCAAATAAAAGAGCATGACGTGTACATTACAAAACTGTTATCCAACGCAAGGAAATGTGGAGGGAGGGGTGCAAGTGGGGATGTTGCCCAGCAAAGCGGGCGGGTAACAGCTAGTAGTTTATAAAATTGCAAAAATGTTTTAAAGATAATGGATACGCACATGTCTTTTAAAATTACTAAACCACCTTTCAAATCTTGGTAAAATATTTGAAAGGTGGTGGAAATTTAACAGTGTTGTTTTAAGAAATTAAAACCTTTCGAAAATCGGCATCAGAATAAAGGAAACTAAGAAAGGATTACAAAAATATATATAAGTTATACATATTTTTAAATTTATTTATGAATAATTGTGTTTGAAAGTTTTAATATAATTTAATAAGTGGATTTTTTAAATGCTAGGACACTAAGACGTCTAAATAAAATAAACTAAGAAACTAAGATCTAAATAAAAAAAATTATAAATTAAATATGACCAACGGCTACTTTTATCAAAAAACTCGACTTTGTTAAAGAAAATCTGAAAAGAAACAAACAAGTCCTGTAGGTTACATAGCGACTTTAACAGACTCAAATATTTCAAATAATGGAGCCCGACTGTTAAAGTCGCTATGTAAACTATACTGGACTTGATTCTTCTTTTCGAATTTTATTTAACAAAGTCGGGTTTTTTGTTTTTTTAATTATTTATTTTACTACAGATGTCATTATTATTTGATTCTATTAATTAAACAATATAGTTGAATAAAATTATGACTTTTGTTTGGATTAAAAATACGGGCAGCGAAACTTCGGGGTTTTTCTTTTCACATCAAAATACGTACTTTTTTAAAATTTTTCTTTTCCCGGAGTGGTGCAACATGTCAAACCAACAAAATGGCGTCAAAAATGGTAATTCTGAGAAAAATAATAATAATTATAAGTAAACAATTTATCATTAGACCTAAGCAAACAAACCACACCCATTGTCACATAGTTTATTTGTTTACGTACAATAATTTCATGTTGTTGCAAAATAATATAATCCAATCAAATCATGTTATAATTTCTAAAAATCCCTACCTCAGTTGAATATTATTTAAAAAAAATTTACTAATATCTTTTGATTATCATTGGCTACTGGTTATCGAATGACAGTCAGTGAATAATCAAATTTATCAATTTTTGTCATACCTGTAGCTCCCAAATTAAGGCTCAGATCGAAATTTGGAAAAGAGTTTTTTTGTTGCTCTTGATGAGCTTATTTTGAGAAGTTAGGTTTCTGCAGTTAATAACAGAACACGGTGTATATATATATATATATATATATATATATATATATATATATATATATATATATATATATATATATATATATATATATAGCAATTAGCAATTTATATTATAGAACATACTTTGTTTGATAATTAGAAATAACGTACTTAATTTATATTGTAAAGTTGGACAGAGTTACCAGAGTTACCAGATTCATTCATGTGTGTACGTCTGACTAACTATCACGCATTTTTGTCAGTTATAACAGTTACGAAATAATAAAAGTGTTAAAACGATTTTCAGTGTTTTGGTTTAATTATTACCCTATCTTGGCTCTGACATATATATAAATTGGGTCGGAGTAGACGAACCCCTCCCGCTCCCAAATAAATGAGGTGTAGATTTAAACATTTACCACAAACCTACCAAATTTGGATATGCACCGATGTCTCCCCTTGCGAATATAAAATAAAAATGATAAAATTTCTGAAAAAAATTATATTTTTGACTCCATTTTGTTGGTTAGACATGTTGCACCACTCCGGAAAAGTAAAAATTTCAAAACATACTTATTTTGATGTGAAAAGAAAAAACCCAAAGTTTCGCTGCCAGAACAATAATAACTGTCAGTTAATCCATATAACAGCATTTTTTTCTTAATTTGATTCCTCTAATATTTTATATTACCACAACGGTTTGCTTGTTTGCATACATTGAAAGGCAAATATCAAAATGAATGTATTACTTCTTAGGTTTGTGATGGTTTTGTCAGATACTTTGTGTTATAATAAATAATTAGTTCGATATGTATTTGTAGATAGTTAATAAGCCCACTACTTACTATTCCTATGTGATTTTCTAAGTTGTTTCCCGTCATTTAATAAAATTGATAATAAATGTTTAACAACATTATTAGGGTAATTAATTCTCCATTAAGGGTTGTTAAGAATAACTTTCATATTAGTCTTCATATCATGTATATTCAAATATAGCTAATAATATTTACAGGGCGTCTCAAAAATAGTACCTGTGAACAATTTACTTTCTTAAATTGTGTAAAATTTCATTAAAAAAAACCTTACTTAAATTTAAGATTACATTCCTAAGGTAGTTAAATAGAAAAACAATTTCCTTAAAAGCTCAAAAAAATAAGATTTAAATGGCTTTAAAAAATTGTAGGATTCCAATAATCGCACCGAGAAATCTTCATGAAACGGGTCCGTACATGAAATTGAATATTAAGTACTTGTTGCTATTATATTTTTATAATAGGCCATTATATTTAAAAAATTACATTGGGAAGAGTTTACCCCAACTCTTATTAAAAATAACTTTTATTAAAAAATATAACCAACGGCTACTTTTATCAACTATACCAATATTATAATTGTGAAACTGACTTTGTCAGTCTGTCTGTGTACCTAGCCTTGGTGGCAGAACAAAATTGAGTGTTGCATTTAATTGTGGGGATTCCTTGAACAACGAGGGAGTATATTCATAAACTACTTTGTTTTCTTAAAAACAATCGCTCATTAATTGAAAAAGATTTGTATAAAACTATTGAAAATGAATAATCGATTCAATTAATTAATAAAATACCATGTATAAACAGTGTTAATGATCAGTTGATCCCACTATTTAATGCTGCACATAAATATTGCAATATCTGTCTTTTATAGTTTCGGAGAAACAGGCACAAAAGTTGTACCCTAATTTGGGCAATATTCGGCAAACAAATTTTTTATTGCCAAGTTTTTTTTATTGCTTCTTTTCCAAAAAATTCAAAAATGAATATTTCATTAATTCTTTCTAATAATGTATAATAAGTTTAACAATATGAATAAATATTCACGCGACGCAAAGGCATATGCGGGGAGAGTGTGAAAGTAGGAACGAAGGATCGAATATTTTCAAATATAACCAAGTGGGGTATCAAATAAAAGAGCATGATGTGTGCATTACAAAACTGTAACTCCGTCGCAAGGGGCTATGGGAGGAGGGGTGGAAGTGGGGGTGAACGATAGAATATTTTCATATATATCCAAGTCTGTATCAAATGAAGGTCATGATGTGTAAATTTTTAATTACATGAAAACGTGGTCCCGGCGCAAGGGGATATGTGGTAGGGTTGAGAGTGGGGATGAACGCCCGAATATTTTCAAATATTGTCAAATGGGGAATTAAATAAAAGAGCGTGACGTGTACATTACAAAATTGTAATTCCGGCGCAATGTGATAAGAGGGGTGGAAGTGGGTATGAATGATCTAATATTTTCAAATGTACCCAAGTCTGTTATCAAACAAAAGGGCGTGATGTTTTTATTAAAAGACTGTTACATGAAAATTATTTCAGCCGTTTAAAAGTTGTTTAAACGGCTGAACTAGTTGTTTATCGGGGTTTAACAAATTTCATAAAATTTACTAGATACTTCTCATCTATTTTTATTGCCTCAGCGACCAAAATAATCCCCGAATATACTTTTTTGGCCCATTTTGTCGAAAACTTATAGAATGTTGCCAATTTGGACAAGCGGGGGGCAGTTATATTGGAATTCTGATTTGAGAATCGTCATTGTTTTGGTCCTTTTTGTTGAATATTTACATAAAATTGAAGTGTTAGGCCAGATAAAGGCGAAAAACCCTAAGAGGGGGAGGATTATATCCCCATTCTAACTTCGGAATCGTGATCAGTGACCCCAAAAACACCTGAGTATACTTTTTTGATCCATTTTTACAGAATATTGCAATTTTGGACCAGCGAGGTGAATTACCCAAAGAGGAGGTGTTATATCGAAATTCAGACTTCGGAATAGAATTTTCAAGGATTTAAAATTTTCAAAAATCACATCAGATATGAATTTCAATGATTCTGTTTTAATGCCTGTTGGGCCCATAGCAATGACCAAACTTTTTAGCGGCAAAAAATTAGATGTAGATTTTGATATATGGATCTTTCTGAACATTTAAAAAAAACTGACCCGATAGGTTGAGGTACAAAAAAATTGTCTTTGAAATGCTAAAATGACACGACTAACTCGGATGTATAATATGTGAAAACTTATCGGATGTATAATATGTTCAGATTTTGTATAAAGATTGTGAACTTTACTAAGAAACACACATATAAGGACATGATTGTGATAAGAAAAGATATCAACTGTTATGAAGACAGACATTAAGTAAAAAATTTCTTTTATAACGTCTACATAAATGTATTTTATATCTTTATACAGATTTCTTGTGTTTAATATCCTTTTTACTTTGTAGGTACCATGTACACAAACACAGTGTTTAGTATAGCAACAGCAAACAGATGAAAACATAAAAAGAACACAATTTACCTAGAAAACTTCGATAAAAAATTGCAATAATAAAATTTCAAAAACATAAGAATACAAATTAAATTGATTTCTTTCATTCCAAAGTATCGAATCTTTGTCTTTAATGATTGACTGGATATAGAATCACATATAGAATGCTTTGTCTTTAATGATTGACTGGCTGACATCAACGCACAATCTAATCCACTGAATGTAGAGACTTGAAACTTGGACAGTGTCCTTGTTGTATGACGTAGGCATCCAATAAGATAACATTTTCTACCTCTAAGAGGATGGAAAACGGATGCCAAGTTTATATGTATCAATTTACTTCAAATTTTGTAATTAAAAAATGAATTTTGAAAATTCATTCTTTAAGGGAGTTAAATAGGGGATGAACGTTTGTATGAAAATTCAACAATTTTTAAATTAACTACTTAACCGCGAACAAGATTAGTAATATAATAATACTGAACCAAGTATTTTAACATATTTACAAACAGACGCTGAATCTCGAGTTTGAAACTGTAATAGTTCGTTTAAAAATTTGTACTTTCTTATTTCAGAGTCCCTTGTTCAACAATTTTTATGACTCCTTGCCGCTTTGCATTAGGTTAAGCGTTCTAAAATTTTAAAAATTATTTTACAAAAAAGTAATAAAATCGAAAAATTGTTTATTGTTTTTGAAAAAGAGCTTTAAAAATTCCCGCACGAACTTCTTGGACAAAGGTATTTGCTTTTCAAGCAAAATTGATATTTCTTGATTTAAAATAATCTTCTTAAGTGACTTCTGAAATAATAATCGCATTGAAATTTTTTTCATCTAATTCGAAAACTTAAACTGCCTTCTTTTACGCCTTACATACTGTTTTGTAAAAAAGTCAATCATTCTCACACTTATCTTTTTTAAAACTTTTTCATTAACAGAATTTTTCCATGTTTTGGGTGTTTTATAGGCGCCATTTAAAAAAAATGTCGTTGTTTAAAATCTTATCATGCTCATTTGAATACTTGTACTTTTTTGTTTATATATATTGTTTATATTGCTCATAAAATTTTGTTAAGAAGGTATACGCTAGTCAGAGCAAACGTATCGTTATAAACTGAAAGATAATAGAGAGTTGGGCCAAAATGATAATTCAGTGGTTAAAATGTTACAGAATCAAATGGTTGAATGCAAACAAAAAGTGGTTGATGGTTGAGTGTAAACAAAAGTTTTCTTTGAAGAATATTATAAATAAAATTTTCACCAATAGCGCACATATCGCACTCAAATATATAGTAATAAATGTTTAAGGGTGTTCTATACATATTTTTTATCAATGTATTAAATTTTAGATCGTTTTTCCTACCAATCTGTTGAACCAAATATTATTTCAATTTGAAATTTGGATATGTTGTACTACTTTCAAATCTACCTGTTATGTCTAGCTTGATTTTTCAAAATTTTCATTAATTTCCCCAATTTTCATTTTCAAAACGAATATATAATTAAATTCGAAAAAATTCGAGATAGCCTTAACATAGCAAATAGCATTTGCAAAGTATACATTTGCAAAAATTTCAAAATTTTCCTTTACTTTTCATTATTGGTAGGAAAAATACTTTCAATTTTATATATTTTTACAATTCTCCTTCCTATCTACAATATAAGCAATAAAACGTTGTGTGTGTATGTGTATTCAATTTCTCCTCGTTTAGTTAGGTCTGTTTAAACTTGTATGCCTGTCTATATAGAATATGGTTTGTTTTATCTTTTCCTAGTGCCACTGAGTTTTAAGTGATATTTTCATTTTTTAGTGACAAAAATTTTCAGTTTGTTAAAGAGTTAAAGAAGAAGCTTTGTGTAAATTTATTTTAAAGTGTCTTATTTTGACGTGGATTTTTATATAGAAGGTGTGTACATTATACTGCTATTCTAATAACCTAATTATTTTAACCATAATTTAATAATATTTTTTTTATAAATAGACGTTTAGTTTCGATCACAGAAAACTTTTAGGTATGTTTTTAAATCAATTTTTTTAAACAAATTTTATATAATATAATTTATTAGCTCGACTGAAAATGTAACTTTCCCTGATATTGAAGCGTCTACTAGCCGTTTAGTTCAGTCCAATTCAAGGTAATTATCTTAAATTTTTTCAGTTTCTAAAATTATAGAGTAAGACGGACAACTTGGGCATCTCATAAACCTCTTGCTTGTAATGTTTTTCCAAATAACATCAATGCAAAATTTTGGGAAAACCTGAGAATTGGAAAATGTTATACCCATAATGATTTTTTTTTTAAATTTTATTGTGTTTATTGGTCGAATACGTATTTTTTAACTTACATGTGAAAGTGGGAAAATGGCTATATTTCGAGAACGGTTAGTTTTAGGGCAAAAAGGACGAAAATTTTCAGCATCTCCTGAACCTTTTGTTTAGAAATTGATAAGCTAATTTGTTTTATCGGTTAGTTTTTTATTAAATTATGAATCCACATTTATATTTCAAAAATTATGAGGGTCGCTTCACGACACACAGCATGAGCTCATTTACAAATTTTACATTGGTAAGAAAAATTAAACTTATATGAAATAAATGCTGATATGAACTTTTAAATTATAATTGGGATCTAAAATAAGGTAAGCTTATAAAATCAAGAATTGTTTATAAATTATTTTACTAAAGTCCATTTAAAACCATTTCAGGTTGATGCGGATCTCTTTTAATATTAAATACAAGGGCAATTAAATATTACCTAACAAGCAGTCTGCGACTTTGTTATTTATAATGGAAAAGAAATTGTATTCGAAAAAATCGTTTGATGGTTTTTCCTACCAATCTCTTGAACCAAATATTATTTCAATTTGAAATTTGGATATGTTGTACTACTTTCAAATCTACCCCTTTTGTCTATCTTGATTTTTCAAAATTTTCATTAATTTCCCCAATTTTCATTTTCAAAACGAATATATAATTAAATTCGAAAAAATTCATATTTAATTAAATGGAATAAAATAGCATTCCTATCCAATTGGTGAATGAAAATTTCAAAATTTTTCTTTCTTTTCATTATAAGAGGGAAAAACGCTTTCAATAAAAGAATAATAAGAGAATACACACAATGTTGTATGCATATACAAAATGCAATGAATATTTGTTGTGTGTTATAAAATAATGTAGTATGATATTTGTACCTCCACCTACACAACACAGGTATGATAAGAAGGAGTGTTTACAGAAAAATAATAACTATTTGACGTCGCTCCTTTTCATCGCATAATAAAGATATATTACTCTCTCTTATGTATTGGGAATTGAATAAAGTTGGGCCTGTTAATATTTGACCCCATTATTAGGAAAGCAGATCGTGTAGCTTTCGACGAATCAACCAATGAAGCAGAGAGGTATGGTATTAAACTGGAAACTAAATAATTATAAGAAAGCATTTGAGTGGAAGGATTTTAATTGTTTTTTATAGATACCTGTCGTTAGTGTCCAAATTTAATGAGGGGAAGAGGACAAGCTTAACGAAACGAGGTGGATATGAAATGCGTAGCGTTGACGCTGCTCTATCGCATACAAGTGGACCTAGTTGCCATTTAGGCCCATCTTCACCTAAATGCACGATCATTGGTAAAACATTTAGTAAAGTATTTATCAAAACGGCCAATAAAGCTATGAAAAGAACCTGATAAAAACTACGGGCCTTATAACTCCCAACCAAATATTTGTGAAGAGGCCATGTTAGAGGAAGCAAAACATTTCTTTTACGATTAAAAAACAACGTACCATCAAAAAAAAAGTGGAGGAAGAAACAAGGGGTCAACATGACAATGCAAAATGGCAAAAACTTCACAAAAATATGTTGATTAATCGTAAAGAAACAACTTCCTCACATAATTTAGTTGAAAATTTACTGTTTATTGATTTTGAAAATCCTTGTCTTGGGTCAGTCCCGGTGGTTTGGTTGGGACCGAAGACATTGTAGACATTAAATGCTTCGTTTCGTTAATAAGATATTTTGGCCACAAATAAACAAAAATGTTACACTGTAGAGGGAAATAAAAACCGGTAAGCTTTTTACCCCTACTATTATCAAATACAAGGGCAATTAAATATTACAAAAAGTGAATTATGCGATTTGGTAATTTATAATGGAAAAGAAATTGCAGTCAAAAAAATCGTTAGGGATAATGATCTTTGGAAGATTGTAATGCTTCCAAAATTGCAAGCATTTTATTTAAATTGCATTATTCCAGAAATTATTGATGCCCGCATTCCCAGAGACATGAAAATTCGAACCTGTAATTTGTTTTCCAAAATAATATAGATAATAAGATAAGACAGTAAAATGAAATGTACAAGTACATATCATATTTCTTTCAATAGTTAAAAAATACAAAACACAATGTTTCCAAAATAAATAAAAATTTATATTGATACAAGAAATATATATATGTGTGTGTGTGTGTATGTGTGTGTATTATTTTTTTGTGTGATTTTGTTATGAGTGAGATATGTAATATATGTTTATAAGTAAATGAGAGAGACAGTATATATGTACTGTTTGTGTATTCCAAAGTGAAATGACAAAGGGAATATGTATTTGATTAACAGAAGATAGAAGATTGTATCGGTAATGAATATATATATATTATTGGCTACTTGATGTTATTATAAAGTATTTCTCCTCAAAAATAAAAAAATTCTTTTCAGAAGAAAGGGTAATAAATTTAACTAAAATATTTAAAATACCGTGGCGGGCTCTGGGCGGACAAAGTTTACTTTGTTTTGTATAGATTCGGCTTAAAAAAATTACTTACTAAATGAAATTACTTACTCGAGTGATCACATTCTAGTCCCAATCGCGTGTGCAAATGAAAATTTGTGCATTTGCTCAATATACTGCTAATTTCAACGAATACTAGAAAATATCTGGATGACCGAGATACTCATTTTCATGAAAATCGTTGGAGCAATTTCCAAGATCGTTGATACATTCAACACTTTTTATACAGGGTTTTTCAACAATTACCTCGGTCAATTGTTTGTTTTACTTTTTATAATTTAAAAAAGTGGAACATTCAATAAACCTAGGTAATTGTTGAAAAACCGTGTGTAAAAAGTGTTGAATGTCAGTGCTTGCACAATTTTTTTATTAATAAGATGAGTTTATAAAACCAACACAATTATGGTAATTATAGCCACTATTTATGTGGATTTTGAAAATTTTGGGGTGGACACTACTAACGTTATGAAATCTACAACCGCATAATTTCCTACTAATAGTCGTCGGTCTCTTTGTTATGCTTTCAGGAAAAAACTATCTTTGCGTGTGCAACTCAGGCCCCTAATCTCACAGACCCCCAATTCTTTTTTTCTTTTACATGAATTCCTTGCAGGTCATTGTACATCGGTGGGTGTTCATACGAACCACTTTGGGAATAACTTGTTTAAATATTAAGCAGACGATAAAAAGCTTTGATCCATGGAAGATGAAGAGTGTTCCATGGTACGGCACGGAACGTCTAGTGTAGTAGCAAATGTGAAAATTTTATTATTATGAACATATGAACGCACACCCAAAACTCCCGGGACTACGACTATATTAATTTGCATTTTAGTTTTTTTGCCACTCTAGATAAGCACTAAGAATTTAGCTCAAGGAGGTGAAAAAGCGGATAAACTTTTTTGGATACATTAAATAAAATAGCTCAATTGAAAAATTATATAACCGATTTAAAAAAATTTTTTCACCTATAAAAAGAAAGCTACATTATCAGCGAATAACAAAGACGGGTGTATTATGTTAAAAAAAATTTTGACACCGAATCATAAATTAAATAAAAAGCGGAAATAAGTGGTGGCAAAAGTGAAGTTTATAACGAAATAGTCTTTGTATTTAAAACTGCAATTGCTCAGCGAACGACTGACTCGAGTCTCGATCAACACACAGCTAAAACCGCTGGGTCTATAAGCATGAATTTGGTACAAATGTTTCTTAAGTTACGTAAATATGCAAACCAGTTAAAATGAATATAAGTGTGTATGAAATTGGGTCAATTTTAAAGCTAGAAATATAAAAAATTATATATGAGCATGGTTCAAAACAAAAGTTTCCTGTATTACGTACTATTTATTGTCATTTTCGAGGTTATAAATGTAAAACTTGATATATGAGCTCATAGATGGAGCCAAAAGGTGGTGAAATGATGATGATAGTTTGTATGAACATTCATCATTTTTTATTTAACTGCTTAACAAATTTTAAAAATTGTTTCACCTATAGAAAGTTACAATATCAGCGAGTATAAGCGGAAAAATTTCATTTCCAAAAAAGTTAGAGTTAGCCACCAAAAAATTAAAATCCATAAAATTGTGAACAAAACGGAGGATAAGTGAGGGCAAAGAAAGTTCTCTGCTTTTAAAGTAGAAATGGTCTAGCAAAGCGGGCGGGTATCTGCTAGTAATCACATAAAAATTTACAACGCTCTAGTTCATTTGTGACATACTCTGGGGGTGCGCAAATTCTTGTAATAAATAATAAGCCCGATAATATCCCGAATGTTCGGCAAAGGCCTCTTAATAAAACTGGCCATTCAAATTCATTGACGTCCCCCAAAGTGCTTAGATTAATTCCTTCATCTTCTCATTTTACGACTCATTTAACACCCGAAATATGGTATTTATGTGCTTCACCACTGTTTTTAACGAATTTTACTCCTTGACAAATGGAAATTCCAACTCTGAACTTACAGATAAATTTCGAACGCTTTGTCAAAAATTTAACGGACTGATACAGGCCTTTCAAAATTATGGTCGCAAAACTTTGTGATACTATGAAAATTATCTCAACAGATTTCCTTGAAATATGAGCTAAGAACGAGTATGTTATGTATCAAGTCACGTTTCAAAAACAAAAACTAAATCAGAATGTTTTATCCACTTAGGAACTACGATGTCACAGGTAAAAACACAGATACACACATTAAAACTGTAACACCCTCCCTCTTGCGTTCGGGGTTAAAAAAACTAAAAACACAGACTCAAATGCATATGTTACTTTATTAATGCTGCGTAATTATTTCTGCGTAGGGAGTTCAAAATAAAACACAAAATTGGCTTACATACGTGCCGCTAACCTGTGTTCTAACTCTACTTAAATGTAAATGAAAATACCAAATTTAGAAAATAAACAAATCTGATGGCTTATTCCACTTGCAATATTGTCCATTAATCTCTTTACACAATCTATCAATTATTATCAGTAATCAATTGATTGATATATTACAGCGAAATACATATAAATCAAAATAGTAAACAGAGGTTGTTAATTCTATCCCTGTTTACCTACAGGACTACGAATGACTTTTAGATTAGAGTTAGAACACATTGATGATTATATGATGGACAACAAACATCAAATAATTTGTATAACACAAATTGGATTAATTTCAAAAACTGTTCGTTCAACTAAATCCAAATGGTTTGTTTAAAATAAACACAAGCCTTATACCACTCACTCACTGTACAATAACCGACATAAAATGTAAGATAATCATTCTGCATGCTTGGATTTCATTTTACTTCAGGATTATTTCTGTAACAATTATGTCAATTAGTTTGTGAGTGGGTTTGTGGGGAAATTTTTATTAGTTGCTGGGATGTGAGGAGTCTGTTTTCATATTCAATCAGGCAATGAAAACTTGATTAAATCCAGTTATATTCAAATGATGAAAAACCATTTTAATCTTAATTTGTCATATTAAACACAAATAATACCACAAATTGCAGTCGAAAAAATGACCTCACTTGTTTAATCTAAAGCATAATTAAAATCCTCAAAAAAAAAAAAAAAAAATTTTAAAATTTGATTATTAAAAAAATGCACCGAACATCAATTTAGCATACATTGAGGATAATATTAAATAGTAATCACGTCCAGAAAAATAATTAATAAAATAAATAAGTCACGGGGAGATGAGCAATAAAGGAACTAGAATCAATCTTTGGACGTTTCCATTACTTTATTTAAGTGGCTAACTTCTCCAGCAGCTAACAATTTTCAAAGTTACACGTAAACTTTAAAAATGCTGCGAAATTATAGAACATAAAATCAAGAAATTGCCAAAAGGATCATTAGAGACAATGATTCTCCATTCGATAATTTAAATGCAGGTATGAAAAGATTTTTACAAAAAAATTTTTAATTGAATTAAGTGAAAACAAATAATTGACTGAGTAAATTGTTGAAATATCAGGTGCAGACAGTGTTGATTAGACAATCATTTGTGTTTTTACGTCATGTAAGAAAAGAAAGATAGTCACTCTTAAAAAGCCACACAGTTTTTTGTTCTATCGCTAACGGTTAATAAGATAGGTCCCACGCGATCAAGGCCCAATTGACTTATGTTGTTCATTAATGGTCGTCACTTTTTACGTCCTAAGCACGCTGTAAAAATTTCAGGTTCATATATTTTTCGTTTTGGAGTTATCGTTTCCACAGACAAACAACCGGTAATGGACTAATAGTCTAAGATCCCAATTAGGATCGACCTTCACCCATCTGTTTACCGAATGAAAGTTATTTTTTATGAAATATAAAATGTTAACAAATATCCCTGCAATGGGTTGCCTAAAAAAATGTGGTCCAGACTACTTTTAGTGAAAATATCAAGAGTAAAATTTTTAGAAATTTTTCACTGACTTGCATATCTTACGAATTTTGATCTACTCGAAAGTAAAAGCCATAAAGAATATGTAGCAGCTATGTTGTCTGCCTTTTTTCGTTCACTATTATCGCATTTATACAAGTTGAAAATAGTAATTACGTGCATCTGTTAATTCATTGACTCGCATATCTAAATAAAGATAATTTTGTTACAATTACGGTGGCATATGATTGGCCACAAAATATTGGTCAAAAATAATGTTTACAAGCTTTCCAAGTTTTGTTATTTATATTAAAAATGGTCTGGACCATATTTTTTAAGGCAACCCGTTACAGGAATATTTGTTAATATTTTACATTTCATAAAAAATAACTTTCATTCGGTAAACAGATGGGTGAAGGTCGACCCTAATTCGGATCTTGTACTATAAGTAAGTGATTTTATGAACACTAGCAAAATTTTGTTCATGACATCAATATTTCTAAGCGTTACAAACAAATGTAAACTTAGTATGCCTTGACATATATTACATATATAGGTACAGGTATAAAAAGTAAATATCATAACTAAAACAGAATTCAGTTTCACTATACGAGACCGAAATATGTTCCCACATTCTCAACCTATAGTGCACTTTTTCTTTGGTACTTCATTGATCTCGCCGATGTCTACAATCTTTTATATTTCGCATTAGGTTGAGTTAGCAAAAGAACATCATTTTGTAAACCGTTTGAGATAGAACAAAAGTTTCAATAACAAAAATTTTTCTATAAAAAATTAACAACATTGTTTGAAACATTTTATTAGACATGCTTACCATTGAAGGAGCAAATTAGAACAAAACTTCATTTTTTTCAAAGCTATAAAAGATTGTGAGATGAAAATTTGCAGGTAGCTTGAATTAGTGGTCTTGTGAAACATTTTCAAAAACCAAACAAGGGGACCGAGAACCTTTTAGGCTCTTCTAATTTATAAAAAAAAAAATTATTTAAGCACTGAAATTCAACACTTTCTATGCGGGATATTCCAACAATTACCTCAGACAATTATTTTTTTTCACATGTTATTATATTTTATTCAGTAATATATTACGCCAATAGAATAACGGAAAAAGATATGGCTTACGTGTTGTTGTTGGTTACAGGTCAGCAGTGGTTTTAATTTATGGAGGCGGATAATCACATAATGTACCTGTCTTCACTCGTCCGAAACCTGTGGCCTGGAGTTATTGAACAAATTCGGCTAAAAATTTTTCGTAACTCGTAAATAGGGCATTTTAGGATACTGATACTACGATACTTTTTGTTCCTTATATGTTTTTCTAGAACTTCAAAACAAAAAAAACAAAAAATTTTGATCATTAATAAAATACTGGAATATTATTTGGCTGAAAGGGCTCATTGTCCAACCACTTATCAGGTAATCGAAGCTGATTAGTTGACGTGACAATTTGATAATTATGTGGAAAGTATAAATTGTGCAGACATCGACAAACACCAGTTTTTACCAAAACAGTTTAGTGAATAGAGTACCTGACTCCAATCAAAGAGTACTACGGTTCGCATACAGCTGAGAACAGCACAAAATTTTAATTTTAATTTTTTTTATCCAATTTTCCGTTTAAAAAGCACACCTATTGTTTATATATCTCTATGCTATGTATTTTAATTAGAAGATTTTGTATTATGGGTGATGTGTTGGCTTGGAATAATAAATTTAATATGTTTTGTAATAAACTTTGTAATTTTATTACTAAAATAAACTCATTTTGAACTTGAACTCCAGTGTACAGACATTCACCAAATTAGCAATTAGTAACATATCTACACTATTTATAAGAGTAATTATGATTAGCCTATTCATACTTATTATGATTACATGGTAGTTGAAATGCGTATTTATATAATACAAAATTAATCTAGAAATAATTGTAGTATCATCTTTTATGAATAATTAAAAATAAATTTTTTGAATAAGGTTTTTAAAATTTTATTGTAATTATATTCATCTAAATATCAAGAGGGTCTTTATTAAAGTTCTATCATTAAAGTAATAATATTGTCTGAAAAAAAAATACAATTATTTTTTAATCATTAAACATTCGCGAAAAAAATCTTAAAGAAATAATAATCGAAGGTAATGATAGGTATTATCACGTACCGTTAACGTTTGAATGGTATACCTTGTATGTAAAATGACATTATTGATTGAGAATAACGTAGTATAGTTGTTTATTTATAGAAGTAATTAATCATTTATATATTATTTATTTAATGCGATTTAATTCGCTCTAACACTGTCATTATTTATTGGATATTGGGTATTTTCTGTATTCACTGTATCTGTAAACACAGTTGGAAATCAATTTAAAAATTGCTGTATTACAATTTAATTCGAAATATTTCATAACAAAAAATATGGTAATTCGAGATAGAATATTCCACCATGATAAAGCTAATATAAGTCCAAGCGCAACTTGAGGCGCATCTTCGTGAAGTGAAAGAGTTCTTGAAGTTTTTTTATAAATTAGGTTATATATAGTTTTCTATACAATGCAGTGTGTACGCCGTGACTTCATAAAATTCACGGTGCTGCCTCACTACAATGAAAACTATATATAAAAACTATGATGGTTTATTTCATATATCTGGTGCTTATCGGAAATTGAATTCGATTACGATGCCTGACAGGTCACCGATTTCAAATAGTTTAAGCGATTTACAAACTAAATTACATTGCAAGAAGATCTTAAAATAATTGAGTTTGCAGAGTCATTTTTACCATATAACTATCTTTAAAACTGATATCGAAAAGAATGCCATAAATATCAGTTTTGAAACTTTTGAAATTATGTTTGTTCCTCTTAATTAACAAAATTTTCCAAAGTTAAATTTTAAATTTAAGGCAGAACTTTAAGATTTTGAATTTGTTTTTATCTCACGTGACACTGATGCTGATTATAGAAAAAATTTAAAAATTGTATTGGTCAAATCCAATGAAATTTTTCGAAATATATTTTTAGCGTTTCAAAATATGATATTTAGCAATTAGCCGAAGGAAATGGAGCTATTGCTTTTGTATCAACTGATGGTGGAATTTTGGAAAAATTTTTTAAATATCCATCGAAACTACCTATTGGAAATATTCGATTTTTAGAAAAATTTTTCAATTCTGAGGGAATTTGCTAATCTAACGCAGCCCCTGCGCTACGATTCTGTAGAAATTTCTCCGACTTCTCTTTTGACTCAATTACAAATTTCCAAATAGTAAATCTCTTAACGTCTTCGAAATTTTTGGGGAAGAATAATCTTTTCAATCGGTTTACTCCAAATTGCTGAAAAATTTAGCTCCGTTGAATCAACTTCTCAGAAACAATGCAAGTTCAGTGAAGTTCTACCCTTAAATACACGACAACTTTCGTCAGGTTAAAGAATGCCACGAAATTAGCGCTTCCACTTTCGAACGCTGAAACTTGTTTAGAAACAAATTCCTCCCCTATTGGGTTGAATGTTACTTTATAACAAAAAATTGAAGATATTTGGAAACTGAGCAAAGGGTAAATAATTCTTCTCAAAAATTACTAGCGATGGTCTTTGGAATAAAAAAAGTGCATAATTTCGTTTCGAATCGAGATTTTTACATTCTTATCAATTTAAAATATTTATTCAATGCTATTAATTCTAAAAAGGAGGATTTATTTAATCGAAAGTTTCATTATTTGAATTGTATAGACAAATATTCAATCTATATTCGTTGTAACGAAGATAGTGAAAACTGTTTGGATAATTCTTTACCAAAAATCTCATGTCATTTTCAAAAGATGATTCAAATTTGATCGACAAATTAAATTTAAATGAAAAACTGAATCCATCCCTGAAACGTACTCTTGTTAGGTTTAATATCTATAAAGAAAGTGCTCTTTACAGAGCATCCATCTTTATGCCAGGTTTACTGGTTTAATGTTGTTGATTCATCAGACTCACTCCACAACATGACATCATTCTGTGGGTCATTTCAGCTGCTTTCAACAATCATCATCCTCATCGAATTTTCAACGTCACCATGTCATCTTCATCAACACTACGTCATCAATGAAGCAACAGTGAAGCATTTGCAGAATCATAAGTATTTTTTCATTGTAATTTGAAAATTGGGATTTTGAACCCAATTTTTTTTTTTACAAAAATCATGTACCTACATTTAAGTTGTATAACAAAAATGTTTTTATTTTTCATTTTTAACACACTTATATATATTAGCTTCACCTTTATGTATGTATGTTTGTATGTAACTCTCTAATATCATACCCATGCATAGGACATCATCAGTTATATACATTTATTATACTACCGATAACCATACTATACATATATGTATACTTACTAGAACAAACAACAAGCGTAGTTTTTAGTTTAAACTATATTCTTATTAAAAATTATTTCATGTTCATTTTAAAGTTACAGGCAGTTTTAAAAGAACTTTTCAAAAGAGAAACGAAAATGTCGTTACACGATTTTTTACGAATTTTTATTTTTGTCGGGAGTTTTCGTTTTGGAAAAGTTCTTTTAAAACTGCCTCTATCTTTAAAATAACCATTTAAAAAAAAAACAATAGTTTGGGAGGATGAAAGTGGGAGGATCCATACAATACTCCCACTTATTCCACACATTAGTTATGCATAAATCATCTAAGGTTCTTTGGTTTTAAATGTTTTTGAAAACGTGGCCTAAATTTTTATTTAATGGCGATCTTTTGATTAGCTTTTTCAAGACAGCATTATGTACCGTAGCAAAAACTCTTTGAAAGAATTTTTTAAAATATTGCGGGTGAATATACGAAATAATTTATTCTAATATTCCAAGTACGATGTCTATTTGAGATCTGCATTTTGTTATAAATAAATCCTAGTATTATTTATTATATTGTTTTGTCAAACAGTGATAGAGAAATTAAAAAAAACTTTTGAACAAAAATAAACCAACTTAACAAAAAAACTATTCTAAAACAAATTAATAGGCACTAAAAAGTAAAAAAATAATTGCGTATTCTACTGAATAACAAACAATAATAAAATTTTTTAGAGTTCTCCTAAGTAAAATGAAATAAAAATATTAGACTACTTATAAGTCAATCAAATTATTACGAAAATATAATGTAGTTACAATTATTGCTATTTTTGGAGTCGGTGTCAGCCAAGCAAACAACTGTGGCAGAACAGTTTGCTACATTTACTTACAAACTACATTACATGTTCGTAATAATTTGATTAACCTTTAAGAAGTCTAGTATTTTTTTTTTTCATTTTACTTAGGAAAACTCCAAAAAATATTTTGATTATTGTTTGTTACTCAGAAGAATACACAATAGCCGGATAAAGGAGTACATAAAATAGCCATTCTAAGGGAATCCTCGATAACAGCTCCGATTTTTATTTATTTATTTATTTTTTTCAAAATGATCCTTTTTGTAAAGTATTCCAAATCAGAAACATTTCAGAGGAGGGAAATAATCTGGAGGCAATGTCGCGACTAATTTATCGACGCGCAACCTTAATTACTAATGATAGAAGTTTGAAATTTCGCGAGGATATTGATTTTATACTGTGGGTATCATATTTTTGAAATTCATCCCCTCAAAGGGTGATATAGGGTATGAATGTTTGTATGAAAATATATACAAATCTTCATTTTTAACCGGCTTCAAACAAAAACGGAGGAGGTTATCATATTCGACTGTATTTTCTTTTTATGTTTGTTACCTCAGAACTTTCGACTGGGTGAACCGATTTTGATGATTCTTTATCTATTTGATAGCTGGTACTTCCCGTGTGGTCCCATTTCATTTTAGTCCAGTTCTGACAACGGCATCCATGAGAAAACCACAAAAGTCTTAAATTTGAATTAAGTATGCACGACAAGAGGACGAATAACTCAATCACGCAAACGGATTTCGATAATTCTTTTTTTAGTGACAAATGTGTACTTCAGATTCACTAAAAATCACAAAATAAAAAAACTTTTAAGAAAAAGAAAACCCACTTCAAAAGAAAAACTTTTCCAAACAAATTAATATGCATTAAAAAGTAAAAAAATAACGATAATATAATGTAGTTAAAATTATTGTTATTTTTGGAGTTGGTGTCAGTCAAGCTAATGTAGCAAACTGTTCCGTCAGAGTTGTTTCCTTGGCTGACACCGACTCCAAAAATAACAATAATTTTAACTACATTATATTATCGTTATTTTTTTACTTTTTAGTGCATATTTATTTGTTTTGGAAAAGTTTTTCTTTTGAAGTGGGTTTTCTTTTTCTTAAAAGTTTTTTTTATTGAGTTCTCTACTTAACCGATTTTAAAAATTATTTCACCTATAGAATGCCACCGTAGAAATAAGTAATAGGTGCTGTATTTTATTTTCAAAAAATAGAGTTCCGAACCAAAAGGTAAAATCCATAAAAAAATGAAACCTTTATTTTTGAGTTCACTACTTAACCGATTATAAAATGTTTTGCCATATAGTACGCCACATTATCACCAATTAACATTGGTTGTGTTTTTTTTTATTTTTTAAAGTTTAAAGCTACGCACTAAAAGTTAAAATTCATTTTTATTGTTAAGTTAAATAACGTCCCTTTTGTTCACTATTTAATGGATTTTAACTTTTAGTGCGAATCCCTAATTACTTAGAAAAGAAAAAACGGCCATGTAGTGACATGGGGGAATATATCGCCATATAGGGATATGAATTTTAAAAAATCATTTCTTAAATAACACTTACATATAAAGTCAATCCTCTCGAAATTTCAAACTTCTATCATTAGCGATTTAGGCTGCGCGTCGATATACTAGTTGCGACACTGTGTTTTCACCTACCAGATTACCCCCCCCCCCCGTCCTCTGGAACAATATACAAAAAGATATAATGTTGAAGAAAAAAAAAACACATCAAAATCGGAGCTGTTATTTAGGATTCCCGAGTAAAAACATTCATTGATGTGACTACATTTATTTTTTGTTACTTTTGATTGCATATCAATTTGTTTATTGGAATAGCTGTTTTTTAAGTCGGTTTTTTTTTTTTTGTTGAAAGTTTTTTTATTATTGATATTGAGTTATTCGTCCATTTGCCGCGCACATACTTAATTCAAATTATAGACTTATATGGTTTTCTCATGGATGCCATTTTCAGAACTGGACCAAGTTGAAATGGGACCACACGAGAAGCATCAGCTTTCATATAGGAAGAGAATCATCAAAATCGGTTCAGCCAGTTGAAACTTCTAAGGTAACAAACATTAAAAAAAAAAAAAATATAATCGAATAGAGATCCTCCTTTTGTTGCTTGAAGTCGATTAAAAATAGGATATTTATGGTCCAACAAAGTTTTGGTAATTTAAAATAATAACATATAAACAACCATATTATACTCTTTTGCTTATTGTGTTTGCAAATAATAAACAAACAGATTGCAAATAGTAAACAAACTAAATTTTTGTACAAATATTTATTTTAATATTACAATTGTCGTCTCAAAAGTCACATATGATCACGTCTGCGCGTCCTTAGATATTTATATGTCGATCACTTGTTTTGACTAAGATAATCGGGTTATTAGTGTAAATACCAAGGTGAGGATGAGAAAGCATATGTTCTGTGTTAAAATTAAAAAATATCATGGACTGAACATACCTCTAATGAAACACTATTATAGGTAAATACTATTTGTGTTCAACTTTTAAAAAACAGTTAGATTAAGGCAATTGAAATTTTTGGATAAGGTGATTAGACAGCAGTCGATAGAACCTTTAGTATCTACTTCCCGGAAAAATCGTTGGCAAAAAATCTAGAAGACGTCAAAGAAAAATGTTTATAAAGTCCCTCAATAATATTTTATATTAGGGGATATAAATTTATCAAAACATTTACCGCAGAGTTCGATAGACCAACTCCATTTAAATTTATGTTGTTATGAAATTTATACGTCGGATGATTTGTTTATGTAAGTTTAGTGACCTTGAAGTAAACTTGAAAATAAATTTTCTAATGAGATTATTAATAAACTTTTACTTATATACATTTTCAAAAAAAGTCGGGGTAATAAACTTTCTACAAAAATAAACAACATGCCACCGATTCCAAAATCATTCACTATGCTTTTTTTCGCATATAAATATTATTTTTAACATCCATCATAACAACATAATCGCATATAATAACGTTTCTAATGGTGATATGGACCATTTTATTTTAAAAAAAGTTCAAGTTTATCCATGAAAAATATTTTTATAGACTGCTTCTTAAGGGACGAGCTTTTATTATACTAAAAAGTAGAAAATAATTATTTCAATGTGTCAATCATACATGACTATTTGTGAAAGCTGGATGCGCTCAATTTAAAAATGCTTTTGCAAATGGTGGTCCTGTCATTCTCTTCTGACGATTTTCGGTAATATTTCAAGAATTATTTGTTCTGGGGGCCAATTATATTTATACACGTCTCGAACATCGGGGCTTAATTTCGAGGAAGTTTTGAACCAATACTCTGCACACTCTGGCTTTGGTGAAATCCGTACACTAATACGATTCGCAACCAGTATTTTACTTAATGATTACCATTTTATTTTTTATGTAATTATATCACTTTTCTCTCATTTATTTTATATTTTTTACTTTTTTTTTTTTTTTATAATATAGTACTTGATTGAATCGTTTCGTATGGGCTGACTTATTCTTGTGACCTTCTATTTTCGCGGTATCATTAATCCAATCCCCAGATGTACTAAAAAACTACTATTAATTATTCTTGATAAAACTATTAAAAAATTTAGAATGTTTTCAAAGCTTTCTCCGAATATATGAAAGACAGAATGGGATCAGCGATTTATTGATTCAGTTTCATGAAAATTCCGCTCTAATTTTCGCATGGTAATCTTTCTTTTGTGTAGAATGTAGAATTTACCACTATGAGGGAGTATTTTTAGAGGTTAGAAATTTTTTTAACTTACATATAGCTTACAAATTTGAGTACAAATTCAAATAATAACTTAAAATATATTGACATAGAGTCTGATGTTTACGATAGAGCCTTAACATTGATTTTGATACCGTAGGCGTTATTTTGGTCTTAACCAAGACTAATTATCTCACCTCTGCTGTTAAACACGACTGTACATGAACTTATACAATAGTTTCGGGATTAATACAATAATTTAATTTACTTTAGCATAAATTTCCAGTTTGATTTGTTTTAGTAATATCTATCATAAATTTTTGTTTTGCTAGAGCAATCATAATGAAGCGACTTTGATATGTAGTGGAATTATATATGTCGCAGCCAGAAAGCTTAAAAAGCAGTTAAGTTAATAGCCTAGCCTTTTTACTAAGCAATGCAATAATGAACTGACTGACTGAACCAAGCTTAGGCCATTAAAACAAAAGGGTGATCATTTGACAAAAAAAGATGAAATAAGAAATTGTTTATTTACGTAATTTAGGGTTCCGTACCCTACAAATTTGTCGGGGTACGGAACCCTAAACTCGCACTTGAAACACATCTCTCAATTAATTTACCTTTTTTCTTTCGAGCCTTTTCCAAACCTTCGACCGTTTTTAGTTTTTTCGAGTACGGAGTCCTAACTAACGCTTGAAACATAGCTAAGAACACTCTCCATTAAATAAAACGAAACAAAAAATGAAAATCGGTTCATCCGTTTAGGCGCTACGATGCGACAGCCAGGCAGACACACACACACCCCTTCCTTTTTAGTTCGGGGGTTAAAAATTTAACGTATAGTTGTTCTTCGGTAGTCATGAGATCAAAGAGTGTAATTCTATAACAACCTACACATGTAAGTAATTAAAATATTATTTGGTAATGCAAGTTTGTTTTTAAAATAAGCACATCTATAATTGCGACACTGATTCACAGCTGGTACAACTACAATTCTTGAATTCCTGTCTACCAAAAGGTAAATGACTTGCCATAGTAGCTATCAAAGACATTGATCTTTCTGAAATTTAGTCGTCATAGTTTTTATATGAGTACTGAAACTGCCGACAAAACCAGTTCTTAATTCTATAAGTGCCATACTTAGTTCCAAATTTTTCTCGCTATACCCTTTCATTGTACTATTTCTTTAAATTAACGCAATCAAACTGTGAGAAACACCGAAAATATTATTGCTTGCTGACCCCTTACTGACAGTGTGTGAGATTAAGCGGCAGATGGTATAAAGTGAAACTAAATTAAAATGAATAGCATAGGCAAATTGTTAAACGTTATCGATTTTAAGTTATTTGGCTGGCTGTTTGATTAAATGGATGAATGTATTCAGACAGAAGTTGACCGACGCGGTTTAGTAAAAAGGCTATACTGTTAATTGAACGGCTAATTAGGCTAATTGGCTACGACATATACGTATTAATAAATTGATATTTACACACACTTTTACTATGGTTTGATCTTTGTTAGAAATCGTGTTCGTAAGTCGTAAGTCCTCTTTATTATATTTTAATGGGAATTATTAGGCCTTTAGATACAAATAATTTACGATATACACATAGTCCACTTTCTTTCGTTCTATATGGCAACCATAAGAGGTTGTTGTAATCTTTCTTATGAGCATAACATATACTTGGAGAGAAGCATGAGAGGCTGGAATACATTATATATATATATATACAGAATGAAAACACATTTCTGGAAATATTCTAGAAAAATTAAATTTTGAAAGTTTTTTCATAACTGGGAGTTGCAACTCGCCAACTGTCGATAATAATTCGTACTAATTAAAAGCAGAAGAAGGCTCGAATTCGGTTGTTACAATTTCGACTACCAGATGGCAATACTTGTACTTACCATCTTTTCTACAAAACTTAAATTACTTTCTTCGAATTTTTCGCAATTTTCTGCAAGTTTCATAAAAATCCACGAAGTTTGTCACATAATTAGATAGCTTTTAACTTTTGTCAGAATGTAATACACTTCCTAACAACGAGATTTGCACATTTACTGCCAGTTAATTTTAACTTCGCAGCTATTAAAGAACAAAACTTTGTACGGTAGTTTGACATCTGTTATTTGATTGTTAAGGTAGTTCCTCCGCGACCGTCCAGTCAAAAAGTTTTGGACTAATACTATCATTCAGTGCATTAACTGTGCTATGACTATTATACATATACCATATATTATTTTCACAAGACTGTAGTTCCTCACTACTGTTTCTAGTATACATATAAACACACACACTATGACATATGCCTTTAACATTAGTCTTCATATCTTTTCCACAAATATCATCGCTAAAACGAGTTATTTATTTAAGTTTTTTATCGAAACTATATGGTAAATAATTTTTATTTTTATTTATATATTTTCTAAATATAGTATTCTACATTATATTAGTTTTTCATAGAGATGGTGGACGTCATTCATTGGTAAATAAATATAATATTTGTAAATTTGTGTATTTTTATACACTTCTCCCATGTACACGTACAAATTGCGTCACTTTTAATTGCTAATATCTCATGTATGGCATGGTAAATCATCTTCTAATTTTAACAGCAAGTGTATTATGAATTAAATATTTTATATTCTGAGTTTTGGGAAATTCTTGGAATATCACTTTCGTGTAGGTACTACCTTAATGCCACTAACCAAAATGCTTATTTTATTGCTTTTGTAAGAGTTTTGTAATCAAGAGAAAATAACAAATTAACTCTTTCGCATTTTTTGTCCAAAAGAGATCTGCCACACAGACCTTTTGACATACTGTATTTATGTTTAAAAATAATAAAATAGTAAACTCTCTTCGTTGTATTTTGAAAAACTTTGAAGAAAGAAAATAAAGAGAGTGTATTTTATATAATACCTTATACATCTTATATAACTTTTTTCTAGGCAAATAAATTTAGCCTCAGTTCGTGTATAGTGAAAACATTTTTTGTCAATTTTGTTTCAACATAAAATATTTTGTTCAACATCTTAACTTATCCTTACGAGCATTATTAAATATGGGTGATTCTATTTTAAGCACAGGGATTGCTTTGTATGTGATTGCGCTTGAATTACTACACAAATCTTCTCTTGGGCTCCCCTATTACGAATTCAGTTACCTGAAAAAAATTTTCAAGATATTTATCTACCGCAGTAAGTATGCCCTGAAACGGATTTTTGCATTTATAAAAATTTTTGCCAAAATTAAGGCAAATTAGTGTAAAAATTCATTTTAAAACATGCAGAATTAGCATAGACAGTTTTTGTGGAATCATTCGCAGAGTTTCAAATAGTTAATTTCTATTCCACAGAAACAATAATGACTAATGAGCGATTGAAACCAAATAGTTACTTTAGGGTATCAATTAATTTTTTGTGTATAATAGTGTTATAGATACTTAATGAAGTAAGAAAGAAAACATAAAACATTTTTAAAAACTCACCTCTAAATGTAAACAAAAGTTTCAAGTACGTTTGATATTATCGTTATCCAGGGACTAAATACCTTGAGGCGATATACAATACACTTACTTATATTCGACGCGACGCCTACATATAATACCAAATGCTACTGTGATAGTAGTTCTGTGTTAGTCAAACTTTATTATGTTCACAAAATAAAATTCTACTCTTTTATTTTAGTTTTCAATAAATTGATTTACATAATTTTGGTATAAAATTGGATTATAGAAATGTGTAAATAGCACTGTGGAATATTTATACTACATTTCCGGACAAAAGATAATGAAGGGATTTTTGTACTCAAAATTGGTTCAAAAGACTATTTAGATGCAAAAGTACCTATTATTTGGCAATAATAATACAAAATTTCAAAGTCATATTCGTCCTCAAACCAAATTATTTCATTTTCTTCTTCAATTTTTTTAATTTTTTTTCGTTTCTGAGCCACTTTTTTCTTATATATGCTTCCTTTTGTTTTTACTAAGGTGATTTTGGAATTAAAGTTAAAACTTTTCACTGGAAAACTGCTTGCTCCTTTTTTGACTCTTGATTTTTTCATAAACCCGTTTACATTCTTCTTAGGATTCATAAACATGTTATAGAATTCTTAAACTTGGCCCTGTTTTAAAAATTTTGCCGAGTAAAACGGGGCAAATTAACAAAAAGCTTTGAGTTTGATAAATTGAATGAAATAGGGATCACAAATATTTAATTATATTAATAGAAACAGTAACATTAAATACTAATAAATAAGGTACAAACCTTCGTCTTCAATATTTAAAAAATCCTGTATTGCACTAACAAACACAATAAACAAAAATTGCTTGGCACGGTAAATCGAGGATACAAAACAGGTGGGGGCGAAGTTAAGATAACTCAAGTGACCTGTTTGTGATGGAATGGTTATCTAACTATACCAAAAAACAACATTCAAAGCAAAACAAAAGAGTTGAGCTTTGTGACATTTGTTCGAAAATTTGGTATAAATACTCCACTGTGCATGGTGAAGGTATTATTTCAAATTGTATGGAATAAATTATTGAAATATTTAGAATATATTTTCTATCTCTGTTTTTGTTTCAAAGTTTTAAAAGTACAAATTTGACAGATTCTATATTTTAGTTAAATATTAAAATGCAAAATGCCACTGTGAACAAACAATGGCTTTAAGCGACTGTAATATATAATTTGCAAGATTGTTTTTTTAAGTTGTATTTTACTCTGAAAATACAAACATATGCACTGTTTTGAAGGTAAAAAGAGAGGACTTTCTTAATGCACTTCATGACCACTATAACACGATATATGGGCTTGTGGGAATTTTTGACATATACATTTTTTCTCTCGATATGTTGAGTTCTTTCCTAAACAGAACAACGTATATAAAAGGGGCAGTTACATTCAGCAATTAAGAGAGGATTCTCGATTTTTCTCATCTACACAGCTACCTCAAATTGAGCTAAAGTGTTGCTAATTTGTATGAGTTTCAGTTTATATAAAAAAAGTGTAGCGGTGTCAATTTTTCAGGACTCCGCCTCAATTCCTTCATTTTTCGAAAAGTTATCAGAGAAAGTTGAAAATATGAGGTTTCTACGGTTTTATTAGGATTTTGAGGTTATTTTACTATATTCAGGGTTCGATAGCAAATAAGATTGATGCAGAAATTCTTAACAGATAATTCTTTTTTTTATTCGTATCAAGCCGATCAAAAGAAGTAGAGATGTTTAAGACTCACCAAAGAAAGCAATGAGATATATAAATTGTCCCAAAACCGCGTGCAGAAGGTAGTGCGGATCGTTCCGGAACCGGAACTCCTTTCCTTTATTTTCGAAAGAAATCTATTTAAAAAAATTAACCTTCTCCCAAAATTTTTGAATTGACTATCAAAATATGGTAAATTTAACCTACTAATTTGAAAATTTGTATCCTTAATTACAATAAAGTATTATTGCTTGTTTTTCGACGCATGCTGTCAGTTGATGAAATACTTTATACTTACAGAACAGAACCATCTTGTGTCGAATAGTAGAACTAATAATGTTATGGACGAATTTGTCTCACAACAAGAACAAAGTTTAAATTAAAACACTCACGTATGATTTTACTCATATCTCTTCATCAACTAGACAAGGGACAATGACCTTCAAATGGCGGGAAAGGGGCCGTTAGAAAGGCATCGTTTCGTCACAGCAAATTTGCAGTGAAATCACAGCAAATTTGCAGTGAAGAAAAATCCAAAAGATGTTTTTGAAAGAGGTAATAAAAAAAAATCTAACAGAAAAATCTAAAATTCTAAATCTAATTAACATGAAGTTAAAACAAACAATTAACTGAGTGAATTTTTGAAATTATCTGTATTGAAAGTGCTGAATGTCAGTGCTGCTATTATTTTTATAAATTAGAGTTTAAAACAGTGATGTTTCCGAGCGATTCTGTTCACAGACAGACGGATAAACAACCGGAAATGGAGCGTTACAAACTTGGGTCTACACTTAGTATACCTTGCTATTATATATTTCATGTATATACATGAAATATATTTATGCAAAACTTGGACCTAAACTTAGTATACCATATATATGAAGTATTGCCTGTATATATATTACATATACAGGGTATAAAAATAGTCCATGTTCAACAGACCGAATTACTTCCAAAAATGTGCACGATGTTAAAATATGCTAGGAATATAGAATAAACATAAGTTTACCAGATTTCTTATATACAGCGTTGCTAGCTCTACGTCTTCTTAGGTAGATCTGCGTATTTAAAGCCTTTCCTGCAAACCTACTTTAGTTCCAGAATCTATGTATTTTCTATCAAAAGTGTTCAAATTTACGGAATAGACTGAATGGTCATAATTTCCTTTACTTTCGCGAAAATAATTAATAAACGTTTAAGAAACACTAATCTTCTATTCCAAGAGGCTCAGCTAATCAAAGCAGATGAGTTTTGGTGCCATATTTCAATGACTCTGAAAGTATCAAACTTTTTTAAATTGTCTACAAGTGGTTACTCATAAATTTTTTGTTTGCTAACGGTAATTTTTTTTTAAATTTATTTTTTGTCTGTGGTTTATTGTTTGTCTGCTACTTTTAAGGTTGTATGGATTGTCGTTTTGTTAACTTTTACCTAGCCTACTCTCTTCATTTAATTTAGAAAAAAAAGACAAAGATCTACATATTTTCTTTATGGAAATTTTACTATTTCTACGTAATTTTCTAATCTGGCCTACGCGTTTTCTATGTATAATACTATAGAAACATACACAGAACACACAGAAAACACCATGGTCCAAAACTTGCCGTATGATGAATGAGAGAGAAGACTGCCAGTACGTTCTTCTGTGTCCTTGTCTAATACATATACCTATACTTATTAATACATACACCTATTAGACGAAGCACAAAAAATGATCTAAGTTCGAAAAATTTGAGCAGTAAGTCGGATTTGAATGCGGTTTTCAGCATTCGATTCGCTAGAGCGTCAGAAAATTTTGCATAATTAAGAAGCATTTTATACTTGCGTTTTAACTTGATCAACAACAACAAGAACAAACATAGGCGCTACAGCCCGATGTGGGCTTTAGCCTCCTCCACAATGCGTCTCCAGACGTTGCGGTCCTGGGTCTTGGTTCCCCATCCAGTGACTCGCATTGTCCTCAAATCATCCAGCACCTGATCCATCCATCTGAGCATTGGTCTTCCTCTCTTCCTGGTAGCATAGATCTTGGCGTTAAGTATCTTCTTCGACATCCTGGCGTCTTCCATTCTCTGGACGTGCCCAAACCAGCGGATTTCTTTGGGATTTGATGAACTTAACAATATCTTCACCTTCCAGGATTTCTAATATCTCCCTGTTGTTCCGGATACGCCATTCTGTCTCATTGATTTGTACCGCTCCGTAGATTATTTTCCGTTCGAACCTTCTAATCTTCTCCTGATCTTCTACCGTGAGTGTCCAGTTTTCACTCCCATAGGTTATTACTGGTCGAACCAAAGTCTTGTATATTTTCAACTTTGCCCTTCTTGCAATCAGCTTGCTTTTCAAGAGCTTCACAAGTATGCTCGATTGCTTCTCTGGAGTCTTTCTTTTATCGCTGTGCTAGTTTTTCCTTCGTTATTTACCTGCTCTCCGAGATAGGTGAATGAAGAGACTCCTTTAAATATTACATTTTCCATCTGAAGATATTGGACTTTCCTTCGATCGGGTGAGGCTGACATATACATCTAGATAATTTTCTTTTCGTTGACACTCAGTCCTGACTCTTTACCGTTCTTTTCTATTTCCTTGAATACGTCAATCAGACGGTCCTTAGTTCTCGCTATGATGGCAATATCGTCCGCATATGCGCATATTTGGGTGGTCTTGTTGGAGATGGTTCCTCTCTGGTCAATGGGTTGTATTGCTTTTGAACAGTGCTATGATGAACAGCGTAGTGGACAGCCCATCTTGCTTAACTCCGGACGATAAGTTGAATGGCGTGCTCAAACTACTGTCGACTTTCACCTTCGCTCTTGAGTTGGACATTGTCATCATAGCTAAATTGGTCAGTTCAGGGGTTACATCAATGTATATGAGTGCGCTTTTGGGTTTTGAGCGTATCAGGCTGTCAAATGCTTGTTTGTAATCAACGAATAGGATATGCAGATCGATTTCATACTCATAGCTTTTCTCTAATATCTGTCTCACAACAAAAACTTGGTCAGTGGTGCCCGTAGATTCCCGAAATCCACATTGATATTCACCAATCTTGGTAATTGCTATAGTCTTGATTCTATCATTAAGTATGGTTATTAGTACTTTATAAGCCGTGTTTAATAGTATTATGCCCCCATAGTTATCACATATGGTCTTGTCGCCTTTTTTGTGTATGGGGAAAATGATTCCAGTTTTCCAGGCATCGGGCATTTTTTCTGCGTCAATATATCCTCTATAATTTCTTGCATGACTTCTTCTAATTGATTTTTTCCATATTTGATAAGTTTCGCAATAATGTTGCCTTCACCTGGCGCTCTGTTGTTTCTGAGTCTCTGTATTGCTTTCCGGATTTCACAGGTAGTAGGGACTGCATCGTACTCATTCTCTCCAATTGTTTCGGTTTTGTCAATGGTAACATCTGGTGAGTTGTCTGTGTTCAGGAGCTCTTTGAAATGCAGCGCCCATCGCTCCATCGTTTTGGCTTCGTCGGTAAGTATTGCCCGAGTTTTGCTTCTACAGCCTCCAGTCTTTGGTTGAAATTCTTTCCGGATTTTCTTCATGGCTGCATAAAATTTCCTGTCTTCACCTTCTTGGTTGAGATTTTCAATTTCCCGTGTTTCTTTATTTAGGCTTTCTCTGTTTTTCTTCTTCAGAATTTTCTTTGATTCTCTTCTCATATCACTATAAGCTTTCTGTTACCTCGAGTATTTCTGTTAATCATGATTTCTCTGGCTTTATTCTTCTGTCACATAATTATGGCACAAGAAATTTTTTGGCATTTCTCATCAAACCAGCTTCCATTGCGCTCCTTCTTTCCTTCACCGAGGATTTCCCTTGCTGCATCAATAAAAGCATTTTTAGTTTTGTCCCATTTTTGTTGTATGTTATTCCTGCCAGATAGGTTAAGCTTTTGTTCAATGGCATCCTGATATGCTGCAAGGACGTTGTTGTCTTTTTTGAGCTTATTTGTGTCCCATTTGGTCTTCTTGTTTTTCGTGAGGGTCTGGACTGTGGACTCTGGACTGTGGATGATCTGAGTCACAGTTTGGGCCACGGTATACCCTGATGTCCATCATTGAAGAGTAGTGTATTTTGGAAACTAGCACATGATCGATTTGGTTGACCGCATTTACACGGGGCATCATCCACGTTCCTAAATGTATGTTCAAATGCTAGAATGAAGTACTCCTGATGAGAGTTTATTTTTAACTTGATATTTTATTTTTAACTTGATCGTTAATATTTAATTCACAATTCGGTTAATAGTGATGAAAATGATTTCAAACTTGTTACACGGGAGCTTTTGGATTCACCGAATATCGTGACAGAATTGGTCGCAGAGGTACCTTGTGCAACGGTACCTTCCTCGCCTCCTGGAGTTTTCGAAAAATTCGTTCTATAATCAGTCAATTAGTAAATTTTATACTAAGTTATCGACTAACCAAATACTCCAATGGTGTACGAAAAATAATATAATTAATGAAAATCAGGCTGGATTTTGCCCGGGGTATGTAGTTATGGGTACTGTATTAGTGTTAAAAAGGATTATCGACCGTAATTTACCTACTAAAAGATCAAAAATTTACCTTTGCTTCATAGACTTCGAAAAGGCATTTGATAGCATTGATCGTAGTTTACTATAGAAAAAGCTATCCAGCATAGGTCTGGCCAGTGACACTATAGCTATACTATCTACAAAAACAACATTTGTTGCGTTATGATTGATAATTATTTTGCATCGCGCAGTTTCAAGACATATCGTGGTTTAAGGCAAGGCTGCCATTTGTCTGCCCTTCTTTTCCTACTATATGTAAACGATCTGTATGATTGGATGAATAACGTCAATAATTCTTCCCCTTGTATCTGGGGAAAGGATATTAAGACGTTACTTTACGCAGATGACTTAGTGATAATGTCAAGAACTACTATGGTGGCATGACAAAAATGTTAAAGGTAATTGAAGATTATTGTTCAAAATGGGGCCTATTTGTGAAAGTGGAAAAAACAAAAACAATGGTAATGAGTACTGGATGGAAGATTTCGTTAAAAGAGGTTTGGAAATACAATGGATACACGATCGAAAATGTGAAACATTTTCAGTATTTGGGAGTGATTTTAACTCATAATAGAAAGTGTGGGGTATATGTAGATCGGATAAAAAATAGAGCGAAGAGTGCATTAATGAGTATTCGCAAATTTATTTATAAATACAACGAATTCCCATTTAAATTAATTTTAAATATGTTTAACTCGTTAATTATACTTAAAATAACTTATGGCAGTGAAATCTGGGCCCTAAACTGCAACAAAAATGAGTTTAAAATTGTCAATGCACTTGCTTATAATTTTTATAAAGAAATTCTATGTGTTCCTAAATCTATCCCTAACTCGACAATTAATATTGAATTACGTGTGACATCCATTGAAGAAGTCTGCGTACAAAAAGCCTTGTGTTACCATTTACGAATAATGAAAAGCGACAAATATTTAAAAAGTTGTGTATTAAGGGAAGTTGGAGTGATGAATTTGCTATAAAAATGAACGAATAAAATATCAGGGAACCTTATGATAGTATAAACAAAAACGTTATCAAAAGAAAAATAAATGAAAAATTCATAACTAATTCTTTAATGGACATAAATACAAAGAATAGTTTGAGTCTCTGTAGCAAAATGGCGCACTACCAAGAAGGTGCGAGATATTTGAGCAACGTGGATAGGGATGAAAGAGGTATTATCACCAATTTTCGAGTATACATCTTTAAATGGAACAGCCTAAGGATAACTGATGAACGTGTTTGTGTTTTATGTGACAGGCTATAAAGTGTGGAACATGTGTTGGAGGATTGCGAAGGTACAGCTGGATATTTAAGACAAGATCAACGAATTCAGTCTATCTTCATCATTAAGCATCCTGAATGAGTATGACGAAAAAAACCTACCCGCCATAATAGATAATTTAAACCTATTTTAACCAGACGGCAAACTTACCTTTAAAATTGCCCGCTTATTATTTGTTATTTTTTTTTTTTTGTCTTTTTTTTTACTTAAGAATTGTATTTTTTTTAAATGAATAGATTCATTTACAGAATTTTTATTATTATTTTTAAACATTTAGAATTTAATTTTAATATTTAGAATTTAGAATATTTAGAATGTAATTTTATTGTTTAGAATTTAGAATATTTATAATTAATTATTGTTTTTGTTATTATTAACTTCCCAGTGGGATAGTTATTGTAATGGGTCCGATTTTGAAAATTGCAAATTTAGACATATCTCCACGTTTCAAGGCCTTTAGAATCGAATAGTATGGTTTTTAAAAGGATGTTCGTGTGTGCACATGTATGTATATCGTATGTATGTATGTATGTATGCATGTATGTATGTATGCATGTATGTATGTATGTATGTATGTATGTATGTATGTATGTATGTATGTATGTATGTATGTGTGTATGTATGTATGTATGTATGTATGTATGTATGTATGCATGTATGTATGTATGTATGTATGTATGTATGTATGTATGTATGTATGTATGTATGTATGTGTGTATGTATGTATGTATGTGTGTATGTATGTTCGCCGTTCGGATTTAATTTTCGCCTCGCGTATCTCGAGAACAAATGATGATATTGACATGGGACTAGTTTCATTTAACGTATAATTATGTAAGTTAGACCTGATTAGATTTTGAGCAAAATCGGTCAAGTCGTTTTTTGTAATAAATGAAAAAATTGTATAATTGTCATTATTATCACTTATCATTTATTATCACTCATCATTTGTATAGTTTTATACAAATAAAACTATAGGGGGCGAAGCCCCCTGAATAGAAAAAAAAATTGTTTACAAAAAAAATAATAAAATATTAAAACATATTTTTTACCTTTCCACCGGGAAGATAGTCGTGTGGACCTTGCAGGTCGCACCTAGGCCGCTTTTTTTGTTTTATATTGATAATTTGACTTTAAATGCCAAGAAATTTTGTAAAAAAAGGAACTAAAACTGCAATAAACTTGCATTGTCTACGTTGTCTACGAGATATTTGAAGAAAAAAAACATATTTTCGTGTTCCTTAACCTTGAATATATATTTTTTTATTTGCGCAAATTATTTTCTACTGGACTTTCCGTAGGTCATTTCTTACATCCGAATAAAGATAAATAATTTTAACAGAAAAACCTTTATTTTTTGTCCTATATTAGGTATATATACTTATTTTCTGTTTATGTCAATGTACAATGGACAAAACTAAATTAGGGGTACAAAATTGAAACAAAGTACCTACATAAATCTATGGTGCCATTTTGAAATTTATGTCAAATTAAAGGCTTATGAAAAACAGTTTTGTGTTATAGAATTCCATTTTTCAACGTTTTCAACAGTTGCAAATATCCAGCCGTTTTGATCGCGTATAGTGTTCTCAAAATCAATCTTTTCACAAAAAAAGAATAGACAAAAAAAGTCTTGAATTAACTCGATAATCAAAAAACTAGATTTCCATACTCGGTTCTCTAGCCACAGTTCAGTAATCCGACCAATATGGCATAAAAGATTTACATAATTTAATTATGATTAAAATCACTCATAGAGCTTATCGTAAGCTGATGATTTACAAAACCATTCATCATTACTAACTTAATCTTGAACACTTGAAATATTTACACAACACAATGGGAAGTGATAGATCAATTCTTTCTTAAGTATTAATTCAACTTGCAGACAAATTATTACACTTCTAAAACAACTTTTGTGGGGTTGTAAATAACTGCTTGGTTCGCTTTAAAAAGATAGCGAGATTGATGGAAAATTAAAAACTTCCTTGAAATTAAAAAGAGCTTCCTTGACATTAATTTAATAATTATAAAATTTTTTGTTAGTTTTGGGTTATTCAAAATTTGGTAATCATATTGATGGAGACTTTAATTTGAAAATTTAGTTTCGTTTTCTTTTATAGAGCTGTAACTTTTTACCTATTGAAGATACGAAAAATAGCAGTTAAAATGAACCACCATCATACTTTCGTTATTTATTGAAATATCGATTTGAAATTTTGCACAGCCATACAGGGTGATGGGTCAAATATTTAAACTCAGCCGACTACCAATTGACAAATAGGGCCGGTTTTTAATATTTTGCCGAGCATCAGAGATGGTCGGATGTATAAAAAAAACTGTTAGGAAAATTGCTTAGAATATTTGTATACCCATTTACCGATTTTCATGGCAAAATTCGCTTTTTTAATTTTTTCATTATTTTGATCTTTGTTCAAAATTATAACAAGATAACAAGTATATTTTTTAATTTTTATAACTAGTGGTCTATGGAATGTAAAACCTGAACAAATTAATACTTTAATAGCGTTGTGTATTCAAATATTTTAATAAACTTGTCATAATTATAGTGTGGACTAAAATAATAAAACAGCTAATTTTGTCATGAAAATCGGTATATGGGTATAAAAAAATATTCTAAGCAACTTTTTCTAATAGTTTTTTTTTTTTTTTTTTTTTTTTTTTTTTTTTATATTTCTATCCATCTCTGACGCTGGGTAAAATATTAAGAATCTGTCCTATTTGTCAATTTGTAGTAGGCTGAGTTTAAAGTTTAAATTTCGGATAAGGATTTAAAAAAATGTGATACATCACTCTGTATCATTGTGCAAACTTTCAATTCAATATTCCTCTAAATAACAAAAATATGAGGGTGTTTTCATCTTAAATGTGAGACACTGTATTAAATATATCAAGGTATACTAAGCTGAAGGTATGTTACCAACAAAATTTTGATTTGGAATTCTTAAAATACCTAATTAGTTCATTTCCGAATGTCCTTCTGTCTGTCTGACTGTCTATCTGTGAACACGGCAACTAAAAACAAAAATAGATATCACGCTGCAATTTTTAACGACTGCTCACGACGTAAATAGTGAAGTCACGCTCGTAAATAAGCAACATAGATCGATCGGGTCTTGGGTTCCATCGTAGGACCCATCTTGCAAACCTATAGACAGAAGAAGTTTAAGTGTAAAAAATTTTCCTTTTAAAAAAATAAACAACTTTTGTATGAATCATTTTTTCGCAACATCTCTATTTACCTATGAAGGTGCAAATTAGGCTAAAACTTCATATAGTATGTCTAGGGGTATTGTATATGCTTTTACAGTTACATATATTATAGCAAATCCTCTGAGGATGTGAGAAAAAGATAGTCTTTGTGATAGACTTTATATGTAAGAGTGGCTATCTTTCTTTACTTACATGACGTGAAAAACAAACAATTGCTTAATCGAGACTCTATACTTAATAACACAACACTTAACTCAGTCAATTGTTTGTTTTTACTTGTTTTTCATATTTTTCGAAATTATTTGGAGAAAAATGTGCGACTAGTTTTAATTACTCGTGCCAAATGTATATTTAGGAGTATTTCCATATAGCTCGACTATAGTTTGACTAATCTATAATTAAAATATAGCTTATAGTTGAGTAATTGTAGCTCGTGTGAACAGATATGCTTGTTTACTACTTTACCTATATTGTTAAATCTATACGCGTCTAATTTTCTGTTTCATTGTGTACGTGCAGTGCATATCTTAACATATAGATTAACCGCCTAGCTCTAAGTTGCAGTGGTTGTGACGATACGCGAATACCTTAAAAAATCTCGAAAACCATTGAAAAATCGAGATAAAAAAGGAGAAGGGACTTAAGTTTGACATCTTCAAGGCTCTTCAGGTACGCAAAACTATAAAAAAATCGGTCTTCCATACCAAATTACCCAAAAGTAGTAGGAAAAAATAATGATAAATTTACCAAAATCTCATATACGGATTCTAAAGGTTGGCCTTCCATACAGTGCATAATTCTATATTTTTGGGCAAATAGGACTAAAAATATGAGGTTGAAGAACATTTGAACTACACCGAACCAACGAATGTTTTTGAATTAATGATCTGTTTATTTCTAGATTATGGTTCCGTTATAACATAATATAAGGTATATTTGTAGTATGTTTCCTTATGAGAAGCAATAATATACTACATTTAATGATAGAATACATTTATATTAACTACCTACATTTTATGTTCTGCAATTTGTAAATACTCATAAAAAAATAACTCTAAAAAGGTTCTTGAAAAATTCATTTTAAGAACGTTTTCCATTTGAAGGCTAAGTATCTATCTACTTTTAGAATACCTACCCTTTTTACCTTTTTGTAATTATCAACGTATTTAAGGTATTTCTTGCAAACACCATGTGAATATAGTTTTGCACGAAAAACTTCAAATATGTAGGCTTCAACGTCAAAGAGATATAGAAAGAATTAACGACCAGTGAACGTCTCTGTTAGCTGCTAAAAGAGTTGTCGATATTTAACATGTATAGATTTGGAATCCACACTATCTAGAAGTCATTTTTTTACATTTTATGTTCGTTAGGAGTGATTTGAGCCTGAATAAGGTGAAATTGACCGTTTAGTTTAAGAAGATAAAAAAACAATAAACATAGATTACTCTTTTAACATCGTATCGCCTAAACGGATGAACCAATTTGGATTTTTTTTTTTTGAGCTATGTTTCAAATGCGAGTTTAGGGTTCCGTATCCGAAACATTTGTCGTGGGGTATTTCACTTGTGACGAATATTTAATCTAATCCAGAAGTGAATTGTACATTTTAATCTGTGTGTTGTTACTACACAGTACACAGATGCACTTGATTTTTTGAATAAAACTATTTATTAAAAGAATTATATTTTTTCTCGTTATAAATTATAAATTGAGTATATAACAAATGAAATTTACAAAATTTAAAAAACCCCCCACAAATTTTTCGGCTACGGAACCGTTAGCTATCATTTGAAAAATATCGAAAAACACTCTCAAACAAAACCAAAAAAATCAAAATCGGTTCCTCCGTTTAGTTCCAAACTGAGCCGATTTGTAATTATAAGTCTTTTCCGGTACGGAATCCTAAATTCGCACTTGAAGATAGCTAAGAACAATCTGCATTAAATTACCTTTCAAAAAAATCAAAATCGGTTCATCCGTTTAGGCGCTATGATGCCACAGACAGACAGACACACACATAGCGGTCAAACTTATAACACCCCTTACTTTTAGTTCGGGGGCTGAAAATAAAATAAAAAATTTAAAAAATTAAAAACCCGACTGCGTTAAATAAAATCTGAAACGAAAGAAATAAGTCCAGAAGTTTACATAGCGACTTCCACAGTCGAGGCCCATGAATGTATAGACCGACTCAAATCTTCCTAAAAATGGATCCTGATTGTTAAATAAATAAATAAAAAAATAGAATCATGTACTTTTAAGTAATAATATAACATTAACAGATAAGCCTTTCGATTGCCTGAAGGGCAATAATCTCCTGTAATATTATACTGCTGTATATTTAAGTAATAAAAAAAGTTCCACTTACAAAGTAATTTTTGATTTTCAAAAATCGTGTAAATGTCTGCTTACCTAAAACAAAACAAAAAAAAAATCATTGTTTAGTAAAAAAATTCAAATATTACCTCGTAGTTCGATGATAACGAACAAAGGGACACTGTGTAGGCCGGCTTTTTATCATTTTATTTGAAAAAATTTTGGGAAAGGGGATATTTTCCATCGCGGATTTCCGAACATTTTTAAGGGGGGTGTTGACTAAATTTCTTTTATCAGTTCAGGTGAAAAATTTCATTGAACGTACCTAAAAGTGAAGTTGGCTTTTGACAATTTTTAGTAGTAGGCAACATATGAACGTTAAAATTTCCTTATTAAACAAAGAGGAAGATATAGGTAGTGACGTCATTGCACGGTATCACCATAGAAATTACATATAAAACTTTGTTTTGCTAAAAGAAGACGGCCAACTATCTTTGAATGCCTATAACTTCTTCATTTTTTTATCAATATTAATTTCACTTTCAAATGTAGTTATGATATCAAGTCTATTTTTATATTTTTATGGATGAAATGGCAAAGTCGACATCAAGCACTACCGTATTGCGTCACAATCTTAAAATTTACTAGTAACAATTTCTTAACTTATCTTAATAAAAAGATAATTAAATAACAAATAGAAGAGAGACTTTTCCAGATATCCGGTAACAGATTTGCAAATTATTTAAGAAGGTTACTTTTCTTATAAATCACTTTTAAGATCATTACCATGTTCCCGAATTCTCGGAAATAAAATTTTGTAGTGTGTAGTTCACCGTATAACGAGGCCACGGTAAGAAACTAAGATTCGATTTTCTAGCCCCAGTTATTAGGTTGAGCAAAAAGCTTGCAAATAAAAACTTGACTAAGAATTTATCCTGCACTAAAATACCATTAAAAGTTTTCACCTCCCAATGTTGAATTTCGCAATCCCAAGCCAACAACAGAAGTGAATTGGATGACTTTGAACAATCATTACTGTTAAGGTATATAACAGTCTATGTTCATTGAAAAAGTAGATATATTTCATTCAGGTTCAATTACATTCAATTTATTCTTATATATACCTAAGTCTCAAAGATATACACAGCTAGTTTTATGAATATTAACTAACAAATTTACCTAGACCTAAATAATTTTTGTATGTATCCATTATGTTTACATTTAAAAAATAATTACAGCATATTTTGTTTGAGAATACATTTTAAAAACTGACACCACAAGACTTCCTTATACAAATACAATGTTGTAAACACGGAATCAGGGATATATTCCAGATAATATACGAAATAAATAGCTGGTGCGTATCACAACCTAAAAAGATCGGAAAAATCGAAAAAACATTCATTTAAAACAAAACAATCTGCAAAAAAAAGTTAAATAAGAAATTTGTAGAGAAAAAAATAGCGAATAAAATACAATAGGTTTTTATTCCCTGCAACTTTCTCATTTAACTTTTTGATGTAGATTGCTTTGCTTTTTTTATAAATGCGAAAAATCGTTTTTAAGGTTACGGCATTCCGATTTTTTAGGTTACGTTCTGCACTAACTGGAAAAATGTTAAAAACCCTGTCTCTTAGAATTCTTTCTTCTACCAGACCAAAGTTCTTTCTTCTCGATAGCAAACTGTAGTTATCATTGGGTCATTCACAGAGTCCCTGAACTAATAATCAAATGGGTATGTCTATTGATAATTGAAACTTTTAAATATCGCTTAATCTAACGTAGAGGGATGTGCACAACTTAATGATACAACAGTTCAAAAGTTCAACATATCAATTCAAAAGTTCAACATTCTACGACTAAATGATTTTTAATTCTTACGTACGGGAAGAGTAGCAACACAACCCTTAAAATTAAATAACTTGTGGATTCATCAATTAGATTTTCTTTTTATACCAAGAGGTTACCTGGAAAGTTTTCGGGAAATTTGAAAATGGCTGATTTTATAGATTTTGAGGGATTCTTTTCGAATTTTCACTTTTCCACCTAGTATCTTTGCCGTACGCGGCGCGAAATTGAAAAATGGCGTAAAAAACAGTCTTTTGACTGATCTTTCCGAGTCATTTTACGAGGATTTGATTTTTGTTATTTTGTAGCTACTCTTTTGAGTTTTTCAAATATATTCTTTTATACAATGTTCGGAAGTTATGTGCGTACATACATTTCAGGGCAAAGATATTTGACAAAATCGATCAAGGTCGGACAAAAAGGACGATCAGAAAATTACGCGAAAAGAATACTGTTTCTAATGTTTAATATGTTTCTTCTGGTGTGGTCGGAGGTGTATTCTGACCAGGAAGTTGTAACTCTGTGACAATGTACTATAATACAGAGGTTTAAATGTTTGTATCGTAACATAAAACTTTTGCTTCACCGCTTTCGCATACTCAAACCAGGCAGTGCCTGAACTAAAATTCGTGTGTAATGAAGCTGTTAAACCATATCGACTTTCACATCCATTCACATTTTACTGATTACTGCTTTATATCAAAAAGCCATTTAACTGCCAAAAGAATTTTATGCAACATTACTTTTGTGTAAAGAAATACATTTAAAATCAATATTTATCCAAGCCAAATCATTACAAGTAATTTAGAAAAGTTAATTTAAGGTACACCCAAATAAATACCATTTTCCAAAAGCATAAAAGATACGGAGCTTCAATTAGTAGTTCTCAAAAAACGCAAAAAAATTCTAGAATACACTTTCGAACATTAAAACCAAATGAATTGGTTGCAAGTACTGACATTAAACACTGTCTATACATGGAATTTCAACAATTAACTCAATCAATTCTTTGTTTTCACTTATTTAATTTTGAATTTCTTTCTCATAATTGTAAGAATAGAATTTATGACAGTTTATCACAGCAAATCCAAGCAAATTTAAAGGAAATATAGTTATTTTTGATAATGAATAATTATCTGAAATAACGATATCCCAACCAGATTATTATTCGCTTTCAGTCTATGATTTACGTCTATTGGGAAATTTTAGAATATTCTGGAGGGACCTTCAATCTGGCCAGCGCCTTGAACTCGAAATTATATAAGTTTTACGTTAATGTTACAAGTTCTTAGTTCTACGTATGTTCGTTTATATCAATTGCATCAATAGATACAATACCGAAGAAGCTACAATTAATTTTTTTTAATCCTTTTTCGATAAATATTAAGTTATTAATAATAAACATTTTTACTCGATTTTCTTAATGTAATATTTTTGAAATTTTGAATTCAAACTAATTTTTTAATTTGATCATTCAACTTCTTAGAACCGAGAACCGTTCCACCTTAAAGAATCGAAATCTATTTGTAATGAAGTTCATTTTAAGCTTGAAATATAAAGAAGCTGCTTGCTTATCCAAGGCTAAATCTCTAGCTGCGTCAAAGGCAATTAAAATAAAAATTTTGATTTTTCGATTAAAATATTAATTTTGTCAATAACCAAAATTTTCGGTACCGGTCTGTTCGATTACAGAGACTAGCTTTGGGGTATGTTAAAAAATAAAAAAATAGCCCCGGTTGGTATAGGGCTTCATTGAAAGTTTAAAGTTAAAAGTGAAAATTTTATTCTGGTTTAAGGGGAATGACACTGTTTCAAGTGAAGCATGTGATATATCAACTGAAAGAGATTTTGACATGCTGACATAGAGATAATAATACAAAAAAAAAAATAAATAAATAAATAAATAATAATAAAAGAAAAACATAATGCTAAATAATTTAGCAAAATTTCCAATTTATTATTTAACTAAGACAAGTCAGGCAAAAAAACCTGATGATTTCATACAGCATTGCAAACTTATGGTGCCTAAAAGTGCATGTGAAGCAACTGCTGCTGCGCTAGCAACTCTGGCACGAAATGATTGTCCACTATGACATGAACTTCGATATACGAGAATTGCATCAAAAGCATACAAGGCTCCACAGTCTTGGAACAAATTTTGACAGAGTTAATAATGGTAGGATTGAAATTGATGTATACTGAGATAGTAAAAAAGGAGAGATTACTGGAAAATGAAGTTATCAAAACCAAGTGGATAGACATGAAAAAAGGGCATGAAAAAATTGTTTACAATTAAATACAAATTATCCAATTATGGGTGCTTCTGCAGATGGTGAAAGTGATGTTTAGTATCGAAAATAAATGCCTTTCATCGGACAAAGGCATGAGATACATCAGTTCGGTAAATAAAGTGTCCGCGAAATTTATGGCACGAGGGCCTTTTTTTCTGCAAAAAAGGTCCTTTTTTGTGTTGCTCGTTTTTTGAGATGCCTAATGAAGTTAGCATTTTGGAGGTAAATTATGATAATGAAATGTGTGAAAAACTTTTGGAAAAATGCATCGTGTTTGAGATTCCATATTTCCTTTTTGTTTTGTTTTCTGAAGTTTTGTAAATAAATGAAACTATGCGAATGTACAACATTCGGCAAATCACTAATATTTTATATTACTTGTAATAAAATTTACTTTACTAAATAAAATAAATCTTAATTTGCTTTTACTTTTTAAAACATCCTGCATATAAACGAAACCACAAGCTGTTATTACAACTTCATCTATGATTGAAGAAAACACCTGTTGTAGTCAGCAATAACTACTGAACCGTCACAAACTAACATTACAGCTCAAAATTATTCTCTTTTTAATATTTTTACCCGACTGAGCACCACAATGGCAATCGATTTTCCTTAACCTTGCGAGTGCTACTGTAGATATGGCCGTAATGAAAATTTAATATGTCAACCACTAGACACCATATTATGAGTTTCTATGTGTGTTGCTATGTGGCACACTAGGGACGAAATGCGTCGACCGATTTGGATGATTCTATGTCAATCGATTTGTCGCAACCCTGTGAGTGCTATTGACGATATGACAGTAATGAAAATTCAGTATGACCTCCACCATACGCCATATTGTGGAAAAAGAATGTATGTGTGTTCCTATGTGGCACACTAGAGACCAAACGCGTCGCCCTATTTTGATGATTCTAACGTCAATCGATTTGTCTTAACCTTGCGAGTGCTACGAAAGATATGAAAATAATGAAAATTCAATATGGCGATCACCAGATGTCATAGTCCACGCAGTTAAACAATTGTAACTCCGTCAATTCTTGAACAATTTTTGATTGCTTATGGATTTTGAAAACTAGAAATATTGAGCTTTCGGAATATAAATATTTATCTATACTTTCTACAACAAAATTAGGAAATTTTATAAAAGTGATTTAAAATTTACTAGTGTTTCACGAAGTACAAGGCGAGGCGAGATTTTGGTTTCACCTCGCCTCCCCTCGGCCTTGTCCGAAGTAGAATGTTCACTTCCCTTGCCTTGCCTCAATTTTATGCCTGTGATGGCTAAAGTTATTTACAAAGTACCGCATAAATAATATTTGATACTTCTTTTGTAAGCAATTGATTAATAATAAATTCACTTCGTTCGGAAGGCTAAAATTGCCACGGGTGCAGTAATGTCAACATTGGTATTTGCAAAAAACCTGTTTTTCGTAACTTTTCGATGGTTTTTAAACAACTTCCTTCACTCCGATTTTTTCCAAAGTATATTTTCTTAAAAACTACTATTTTTATCATTATTATCCCGTTGAAAACCCTGGCGGGATAATTATTTCAAATTTAAAACTCATTTGATTGCACTAATATATTTACAGATAATTTTAATTTTACTTCTTAGAAGCGGTATGTTTGGAATCATTATTTATAAACTCAAAGTCTGGAACTTGATTTTATCGTTGTACGAAATATTTGAAACGATGATTATACTGCTGTATATTTAAGGTTTTAACCAGCAGAAAAAGTCGAAAGAAAACCCATCGAAGATAGAGATTTGAATTTTTTTAAAGGGAAAATAGAATAATAGATATATATATATATATATATATATATATATATATATATATATATATATATATATATATATATATATATATATATATATATATATAGTTATACCTGGTACCAGAGATCGAGCAAAAGGATTCGGCAGCGTCTCAGAACAAGAAGAGATCGCTCGCAGAGTCCCCTGCGACGGATGATTTTCGCCTGTCCTCGAGGCAATTCAAGAAGGCGAGAAGGCAAAAGGTTAAACAACCGAAGCGGCATGGGGCAGGCACGCCCCAGACAACCAAAGCTGTGTCCGAAAAACCCAAGGAGCAGAAGAAGCCGAAGACTCGTCAACGCAAAGTAGCGAGACCAATACGACCCGACACTCTAGTCGTAAAGGCCAAGGAGGGAAATTCGTACGCTGCCATCCTTAAGTCGCTGAAGAACGACTCAGAACTGAAGGAACTTGGAGATAGCGTGACCAAGGTTTACAAAGACACGAAGGAAAACCTGGTGCTGGTTTTAGACAAGAAGGCGCACGACAAAATGAGCGAACTACGCTCAACAGTCGAGAGGAAACTCCAGGACACAGCAGAAGTCATTAGTCGGACCGATATGATGGCCATCGAATTGAAGGACTTAGACGAGCTGACGACGGCTGAGGATATCTGCGAAGCCATCAAGTCGCAGATCGATGAAGCAGAGAAGGTGGACGTAAGTGCTGTAAAGTCCATCCGGAAAGCGTACAGAAGAACACAGACCGCTGTACTGGTTCTGCAAGCAAAGCTTGCGAAAGCTGTCTTGCTGAAAGGCAAACTGCGGGTAGGATGGGTGTACAGCAGAGCAAGAGAAAAAGACGTCATCCCGAGGTGCTACAAGTGCTTGGACTTTGGCCATTTGGCACGGTCCTGCCAAGGCCCAGACCGTTCAAAACAGTGCTTCAGATGCGGTAGTGAGACCCATACTGCCAAGGCCTGTACAGAGAAATTGTACAGGTGCATCGTGTGCGAAGGAGAAACAGCGATGACCCACAAAACAGGCACTTACTCCTGCCCTGCCTACCAACGGGCCGTCAAAGAGTCCAATCGAAAAAGAAGATGAGGTTTTTGCAACTCAACCTCAACCACTGTGAGGCAGCACAAGATCTCTTCTGGCAGTCGGTTCACGAGGAGAACATCGACGCTGCGATTCTCTGCGAGCAATACCGAGACATTCAAGGTACGAGATCATGGCTCCGGGATAGCTCTGGCAAGGCCGCTCTCTGGTTTCGCAAGGGCCTCTTTGTCCAGGAGATCCAAGCAACGGAGCGGGAAGGATTCGTGTGGGCTTAGGTATCAGACACGTATATCTGCAGTGAATACGCCCGGTCGAGTGCCTCTCACGCCGAATTTCTGCGTCTGCTTGACGAGGTAGTAGGAGAACTGCGAGGAAGAAGACCAGCAATCATTGCTGGTGACTTCAATGCCTGGGCAGCAGAGTGACCAACCAGAGAGGAGCAGACGTCCTTGACAATTTCTCCACGCTGGACTTGGTCATTTTAAACAAAGGGTCGACTCCAATATTTTCGAAGAACGGCAACAACTCAATCATCGACGTAACATTCGGAAGTGAGAGTCTGGTACCACGCGTCGTATCGTGGAAGGTCAGCGACCACTACACGCATAGCGTCCATCAGGCCATCATCTTTGAAGTAGCGAGACCCGGGTGATCTTGGACGGAGAACCTGGAACCCACGCTCGTTCGATCGAGAGACTTTCGAAGTGATGCTGGAAGAAGCCAACGTGCCAGAAGGATCATCGGTTGCAAAGGTCGCATACCTCATGGCTACCCTGACCAGGGCGTGTGATGCGTCGACGACGAGGCGAGCGAATAACCGCAGAAGGCCAGCATATTGGTGGAACGATGAGATCGCTGATCTTAGAAAAGTATGCCTTCGTTCTCGAAGACAAGCTCAGAGAGCCCGAGGTCGCGCATCCTTCGCTGAACTGAGAAATCAGTATGCTGATGCTCGCAGAAACCTGAGCAAAGCCATCAGAAAGAGCAAATTGCAGTCAGTACAGTCACTGCACCGTGAGGTTGACCAGGACACTTGGGGGAGACCCTACAAGTTGGTCATGGCTAAGCTGCGTAGACAAGGATCTGGGACACCATCAAATCCGGAGTTTCTAGACAGGATAGTGAGGACGCTATTTCCCCTACAACCAGGAGTCCATACGGCGAGGACAGATTCGACCGAAGACGATATCCGCGACGTGCCACCAGTGACGTTGGAAGAACTGAAGAGAGCCGGCCAGAAGATCGGGAACACGAAAGCTCCCGGGCCGGACGGTATCCCAAACATAGCTCTCAAAGCCGCCATCAAGCAAAGGCCAGACATGTTCCTCAATGTCTACAACACTTGCATCGGAGAAGGTAACTTTCCAGACTGCTGGAAGAGACAGCACTTGGTCCTGCTACCAAAGGGTGACAAACCACCGGATGAGCCTTCATCCTATCGCCCGATCTGCCTACTGGACACAGGAGGTAAGGTACTAGAGAGGATCATTGCTAACCATCTAGAGGTCTTCAGTGAGAGTGACCAGGGCCTCTCTGAGAACCAATACGGCTTTCGCAAAGCCAGATCCACAGTCGATGCCGTGGAAAAGGTCGTTGGCATCGCCAGAGAGGCGATCTCCGGAAGAAGTTGGACCACAGGCACGAAAAAATACTGCGCAATTGTGACCCTCGACGTCAAGAATGCGTTCAACTCGGCCAGATGGGACTGTATCTTGAACGCTCTCCAGCAGTTACACGTTCCAGCATATTTGCTGCGAATCATCGGCAGTTATTTCTCGAACCGTGTCCTTTTTTATGACACGGAATCGGGAAAACAATCGTACAACGTCACCGGTGGTGTCCCGCAGGGTTCAGTCCTTGGGCCTCTCCTGTGGAACATCATGTACGACGCTGTGCTGAACCTGCCCATGCCTGAAGATTGTACAACAGTCGGTTTTGCAGACGATGTGGCAGTGGTAGTAGTCGGCAAATACCTGGACGAGATCACGTGGAAAGCAAACAGGGCAGTGTCTCGCGTACGCCAGTGGCTTACATCCGTCTCCCGCCAATTGACATCTTGGCGGACGAGCGACGAAGAATCTACCAACGAAGGCAGAGTGACACTGACGACACCAGGTCACCTGCAGCAGAAGAGAGAAGCCGCACGATAGAAATGTGGCAACGGCGCTGGGAAGCCTCGGAAAACGGGAGATGGACATACCGTCTGATCCCAGACATCGCGATGTGGCTCAGCAGAAAACACGGATAAGTGGACTTCTATGTCACGCAGTTGCTGACCGGACATGGCAACTACCGAGCCTACCTCAGCAGGTTCGGTTTGGACCTCGAACCATCATGTCCACGTTGCCCAAATGAAGATGAAACGGCGGAGCACATTTTCTTCTCGTGCCCCCGCTTCGCCGCAGAGAGAGCGGAACTGGATTCTATTCTCCAGTGCCATGGAACGCCAAAAAACTCGTTGGCCTGATGGTTCGTTGCGAGGAAAACTGGAAGGCAGTGGCCGATGCAGCGGCCAAAATGATGAAGATCCTCCAGGGAGATCGACCGACCAAGAAGACGCACACAGCGACAACAGTGAAGTAGGCAGCAATAAGACAGTCCTCCCCGGGCGAAGTAATGCCTGACGGCGGTTCCGCGCGGGGTACAAAGGAGTATCCTCAAGAGGTTAGGTTTTAGCGGGTATGTTCTAGACTTGATCTAGTCCGAGCCCCGCACCGTGCCGGATGTCCCCTGAGAAGAAGACTTCCCGGTCAGTGCAGCCATGCATTTCCCCCTCTTGATATAAAAAAAAAAAAAAAAAAAAATATATATATATATATATATAAAAATATATAATTATATAGTTATTTTCCACTTTTGCTAAATAGCCCGTTTTACCAGTCCGGTTTGCTAAATATATGCAAATCCAGTAAAGGAGAGTCTGAAATCGAGTTTTTCTCTGATACGGATGAAATTATATGAAAATTATCAGAAAAATGCATAGAAAGCGAAGGACAAAGTAAAAAAGTTGTAGAGCATTAAATTTGAGACCTAACTCTTTCAGACCAATTTTTCCTTAAAATGCACCCTTTCACCCTTAGAACGCTCAGAATACTAAAAAAATGAAATTTCAGAAAAAAATATAAAAATTGGACTTCTTTAATTTTTTTTTCTTTTTAATTTCTTAAAAATAATTAAAAGACAACAATCGTAGAGAAAAAAAAAAATTTTTTTTCACCCCTTCTCTTGAACGTGAAGTTGACTGACTAAAGTATACTAACTCTAGGGCACTTCTAGACATGACAGAAACTTGCGGTTTATTGCATTCACCATGAAATCGCTTGAAATCACTGAATTCTTCGAAAAATTTCATTAGCACCATCGTAAAATTGTCATTATCCACCGGGAAAATCGTAAAAACAACCCCTAAAATTACGTTTTTCTTTTGTGTACATGCTCGAAACGTGAGATTTTTACTAATTGACCTGAAATAATTTCGCATTAATAAAATACTTTGAAAATTTCCTTACCCACATTGCAACGCCCCCCCCCTCCCCACAATCATAAAACCTCCCGAAAATTAGAATTATAAGTTCCATACATGCTAGAAATATAGGGGTTTTTTCACCAATAGAAACGAAATAAAGTAAAACTAAGAGAATTCTTTCAAAATTTTCACTATCTACATCGCAACCCCCCGGAAATTCCAAATAAACACCCCCTTAAATAACTTTTTTTTTGTTTATAAATGCTAGAAATATGTATTTCCACTAATTGATCCGAAATAATTTCGTATGAATACTTTAGTAAAGGGTCTAGCCGTATAAAAATATGAAAACTGCACCAGCGTCTGACGAAGAGTTCTTACCTTGTTTTTATTGTTTATCATCTAAAATAGCCATACACTTGATCTCACACTCCTAACCCCAATAGTAAGGGAATAATAGGGGTAACAACCCTTAACGAAAAAGTTTTTTTTCTCAGTACCTATTGAAGATATCTTCATGAAATTGAAACTGCACATGACTATAGACAAACTAAATATTATATATTTTTTTTAGAATTTTTGCATCAATAGAAACTGTAAAAAAACGAGAAGTATATTTTTTGAGGGTGGTTTTTTATAACAACCCCCAAAGTGACACCTACCAAAAAAATATTTTTTATTTGTTAATTAGTTAGCTATTACATGCTCAAATTACAAAAGGATCGAATTGTAGTTATATGATATACTTCTTTAAATTCAATCATACAAAATATAAACAAAGTTACGGCTAATGTTATTGTACTCAATATTCAGTCATCGTCACTGTTTTCTTCAACTGTAGAAGTTATACCGGTAGCATCAAACATGGAGGTCAATATTTCAGCTGGTTTTATAATTTTTGACTTGTAACGAGCATGCGATAAGTAGTAAATAACAGTCGCTACATGAGAGCAACAGCCTACTGTTCTGTTCCCATTTGCACAATCACAAACATATCTTCCAATTCCTCTATAAGTGTTCGAATTTGGCTCATACTCGATAAAGCAATTATATGCCTTGCTATTAATATGTCTTGATCGTACCCTTACTCTTATAATATTTTCGCGATCTTTCAAAAATTCAAGATTTAATTCGCTGTCAGTCATTATTTCAGCAATAATGCTGAAATATAACATACTGCTTGTGATAATTGATAAGTCCCAGTAAATAATATTTTAAGGTCAGTTTCACTCTGGAAAATCCATTAATCTGCTTGCTGATAATTTAGTAAAAAAGGTTTTTTTCTCCGATTTAAGTTCTCATTTTTTACCAATTCTTGCATTGTATTCTGCAGATTTTGACGCTCTTTTGTAAAAGCAATAATAGTATCGGCAAGCTCTACATCAGAGTTCAATCGTTTACCAAAAGTATTATTCAAAAATCCAGCTATTTTACACAGTAATTTTGCCACAGGTAAAAGCTTGTTGTCCAGAACATTATGAAACAGATGGTATTTTTTACCAATAGCGCCATGTACAGCTTCGACAGCCCAACATACTTTAGTCACAAATCGTGATGCATTTGCCTCTTCTACAGTTAATTGTGCTCTTTTACCCTTCAAAGCTGGCATAAGTACATGGTACTCTTGCTCTTTCGAAATCGACCACGTCACAGGAACCGCGATCAACAATGCAGATGTCACCTGGTTGTAGAAGTGTTTTGAGCCCGTTAGGTTCCTCTAATATACATGCGTCGTTCATCGTACCATTATAGGGACCTGCTATGTCAACTACATAGCCATTCGTTGTACAAATAGTAAAGGGTTTACAAAATGGTGTTTTTTTCTGTACACTGTAAGATTTTCTTTGATATATATTATTCCTACTTTTTTCATGCCTAATGTAAGTTCCGTCAAAAATTAAACCAAGAGAAGTTTCTCCAAATCCGAGTAGATGTTTTGCGAGATAAGATGTTTCATCATTGATAAGATCTTGTCTACTTTTCGCATTTATTCCAAAATGAGTTGATAAAATGTCTTTTTCGAAACTTTTGATTACCTGATGGAAATAATTGGAAACTTGTTGAGGATATTTCAATCCAAATATTTTCTGAATTATGTCGTTTGAATTACCAGTTCTGAATTTCACTAAAAAGACTACCAATGCTTGCATAGCCGTTCGTTCATCACTATCTCTCATGCTAGAAAGCATTCCCTTTAATCTAATAATATTTCCCCATTCAAGACCTGTGTATGTAAATATTTCTTCTTCAGAAACACCAAATCCGTCAACTCTATTGAGTAGTGTTTGACCATCATTATTAGCTAAAAGATTTAAAAATTGGGACACTTCGCCTTTTTCTAATAAACTATGATTAGAATAAACTCGTAATAAATGTAAATCATCGTCAAAAAACCGTTTTTTTTTATCAAATGGTTTTGGCAACATCTGTTTCCTTTTGGAATAAAAATTCTTCGTTTAATAAATGCTTGCAGGCGAGCATCTAAAGGCACACTAGTAAGATTCTTTTTAGATTCACATACTGTACAGTAAATATGAGTTGTTTTAACTCTTTTGATTTGAAACTACATATTCTTCTTGACGTGAACTACTGCGACAAAACACTTGAAAGGCTGGATCATCCAAATCACTGCCGTAACTCTCATTTTCATCACTATCACCACGGTCAGTAGACGTAATCGGTTTCGCAACTCTATATATTATCAGTCTACATTTGCAACACAACAAGGATCCAATATGTAAAGTATTTTTACAATAAGGTTGATATCTATCTAAATCCTCATTTGTAATAATACGTTTTAACTTTTTACTGCCTTTTTTGATGCTTAGTTTACAATTAGCACATTTGTCATCTTTATTAAGTTCAATTGTTTTCTCCATTATTTCTGATCACAATTGTTATCATGAAAAACTGAACCGCACTTAATACACAATTGATATTTGAAATTCTCGCAAAATACTTAACAAAAAACAATTTTCGTTTGACTAAATATACTTATACGTCGCCTACCAATTATGTTTTGACTCACTAGTTAACTTCTTATAGCTTGACAAAACTTGCATTAAAATGAGCAAATCACTACATGTTCATTATTTCACTATATATAATTATAGTTCAATATAACATTGTAACGAGCCAACAACACGCTGTTCGAAATTCGCCCAGTCAAATGCAAAGAAACAAATGCAAAAAATTGAAACAGTGCAAAGACGTTTACATAGTTAGGGTAAAAATTGATTTATAATATGTGCATATATGCACGTATCTGTAATTGATTTTTATTTTTTTTAACCATGTTCCACCAATTCGATCCTTTTGTAACTTTAGCATGTAATAGCTAACTAATTAACAAATAAAATATATTTTTTTGGTAGGTGTGACTTTGGGGGTTGTTATAAAAAACCACCCCCAAAAAATATACTTCTCATTTACGAACTCGACCGCACATTTGATGTCCTGGGCACACAATAAAAATATTCAGCTTGATAAATCTTTTCGTTTTTGAGTTCTCATGTTGTCAGATGGACAAACAGTCATTCGGACAGACAAATGGATAACCGCAAATAAACTAATTAGGTGATTTTACGTAGCATCAATATATATTTATATATATATATATATATATATATTTCAGATATGCATGCTACAAAAACTGTAGCACGCGAGTCAAATCCTACATTAAAATCGCATAGTACGATGTAAAGCTACTCTTTTAGTATGTTATTTGGACTCCTTAGGAGAGTGTGAAAAATGTTCCTTATACCAAAGTAAACAATGTCAAAAAGCTCATAGTCTTTGAATTGAACTGCAAAAACTGAAAAAAGTCCGAAAATTTTTCAGTTTTTCGCGTATTATGCAGGAAGCACAACTTACAAAATGTGGTTTCACACTTCTCTAAGGGGTCCAAATAACATATCAAAAATGTAGCTTTACATCACGTTTTATGATTTAAGCTGTTTTTATTGTAAGATTTTACTGGCGTATAGATAGGTTAAAAAATCTAAAAAATTCATAATTCGAAAAAGTCCATTTTAAAAAAAATAAAAGTTATTTATGTTTTAAATCGAGCGTGAGTAAAATCCTTATAACGCTGACGGGTTAAATAAAGAACAAAATTCTTTTCGATTTTCTCAATTTATGTTAACACTTTTTAATATTCCGCACTCAAATTACGAAATATGCGTGTCAAAATACTAAAGAAAAATTCGGGAGGAATAGGATACAAGAAATACGGAACGATGCGTCCCTGGCCGCTATACTATATATAGTATTTAAGTAAGTACAACTGACATTCCACAACAACTGGCTTGGAATATTACCTAAGGATATCACTTTCTTTTTGTGAAATATTACAGCACCGAAACGATTTATATAGTTACCAAGAAAATTTATGTTCTTGGTGAACTATTCTACACTAAAACTAATATTTTAATTTTTAAAGTTGTTTTGATCAAATTCAAAGACGTCGTTAATGATTACAAGAGGGCTTTTAATTTTTCCATTTTCATTTTGAAACTGTTGAAACGAATTTACATAATAGTTGTTTCAAAACATGTAGATTACAAAAAACAAATAAACATTTTTTTAGACTTTCCTCGGAAAGGAATGATTTTGAATTCTTATGTGTGATCATTTTGAGGGACTTACGTCTATGAAAAAGAAAAATTGCATCGTTTTAAAGTAAAAATTGAATATCATCACTTAGCTGATGATTTGCATAATAACTTTTAAGGTATTTCCAAACTGATAATAACAGACCAATAACCATTTTTTACAAAAGAAAAATGAAACTGAACTTGTAGCATAATATAATTATTTCTTTATTAAATAAAAAAAAAAATCGACAAAAATTGCATGAATTCATAATTTTAAAAACTAACCCCCAAAAAAAATAATTTTTGTAATAACTCCCTTTATTTTTATTTTTTCTTTCTTTGATCGTCGCCATGAGTCTGCCTGCAAAAATTTTAACTTGACTGAATCATTTTTATTTCACCATGTTAAAAGCATGTTAAATTTCCTGAACTTACGTAATGATTTTCACAAAAACGTCGAGGGGATAATTTCTCAAAAAACTTCAGTCCGTTTAATTTACAGTAAAATTTGCACAGGCACACATACTCAAACACTCAGTAGTAGCCTAAGTAATAATTCACCCGAGTACGCAAGGTTTCATCTTTTTTTAATTTTCTTTACAACCGAAACCAATATCTCTAAAATCGACAACCAATAAATATATAGTGAAATACCGGAAACGAAACAATCTTTAAATAGAAAATCAAATAAGAGAAAATAAATTAAATTAAAAAAATTCAATTACTAATATGTCGATCGTCACTACTTTAGATGGAGCTTTATATAAGGATGCTATGGTATGAAATAAAATTGTAATACATTTCCCATTTAAATAAATTTAATTGAGAAAAAACAAGTTAAAATGATCTTTGGAAGGCAGATTAATAACTTGATTTCTGATCTAGAAAATAACTAAATTCATTGATCATTTATTAAAATTTATTTTCTACAATCTCACGCATAATAAATATTTCCATTTTATATTTTATGTTATGCAACACATAATCAAAAATCATAAAATATCTTATTCAAATTTTACTTATGAATACATAAATATTTTGATTTGGTTATTATCAACTGAGAAATTCAATTTTATTCCAGATATATATATATATATATATATATATATATATATATATATATATATATATATACAGTGTGAGTTTGAAGCATCTTGGGATATAAATATGTCTGTAGTATGACTGAATACAGAATACATTCGTTTAGTAATGCATCTAAAAGAGAGGTATTATATACATGCATTAAATTACTAGGAAGACACTTGGAGGTGGGAGTTTTTTAGTTACAGATAACTAGTAAGTTAGTATGCAACAAATCTCCCACTCTCTGCACGCATACAACGCAACAGCTTGTCCTATCGTATCTGTTTACCGTATCTGTAGTGTTACAATACATGAATAATACCTCTCTTTTAGATGCATTACTAAACGAATGTATTCTGTATTCAGTCATACTACAGACATATTTATATCCCAAGATGCTTCAAACACAGGCTGTATATATAAATATATATATATATATATATATATATATATATATATATATATATATATATATATATATATATATATATATATATATATATAAATATATATGGCAGATCGCCCATTTTCGTGATATGGGGGGAGAGGAAATAAAATTAGTAAAATTTTTCTATATACTGCTGGCAAACATTTCCCCCTTCTGCCTACTCGCAAACGCCCGAAAAGGAGTTACATTCGGCAAGGAGCATGCACTTTTTGCAATTATTATTCATTTTTATTTCTACTTACAAACTAGAGTCTGTCACGGACTGGTGATTCTTATTTGTTATTGATCGTATGCAAGATCAATGACAACCATGGTTGCCATGTCGTACATATTACTTGGGTTACACAAACAACCAATTACCTTCAGAAAGTGGATTTAAAGACGTCAATTAGTCGTTGTTATTTCTTTTCCACATTTCAGCATTTAAATGTATGAGCAAGTTCATACATAAAGGTTCCGGAACCAAATTTAGAAAGCTTTGTATCTTTCCATTAAATTTTTTATTTATTTCCTTCTTATTATTATATTTTCACGTTTTGAATAATTGAAAAAATACTTTGACATTTGATCAATTATTGTGACATTTGTTGACTATATGTTTTTTAAGATATATATGCATAAATCTTGATTACAAAATGTTAACAAAAAGTGGAAATATAATAAATTTTATTTCGAGAGTCATTTTGTAAATTTCAAAATTTTCTGATAGATGATATCCAGTTGTTTTTCACTCAACTGGAAATATCATTTATAATTATTAGAAATTTTGATGAACTTAACTCTAATAAATTAACCTTTCAAACGAAATCGTATAGGCACTACGATGCCACAGACAGACAGACAGGCAGGCACACAGATAGACAGACATAGCGGTCAAACACCCCTTTTTTGGTTCGTGGGTTAAAAAAAGATTAAATATTCTATGGGTTTTCTTTGTTTACATCGTGAAAATAGATGTTTAAACAGTCTTCAATCGCCAATAAACAGCCACCTATAGTTACATAGAGTCATGAAATGATAATTAATTTTGTTTTCCTTGAGTTCAGCCTCAAATTGCTCGATTGGTAGGTAATAATAATAAAATCAATATATTAATTATATAACAACTTGAACTTAAACATTTCAAAATTTTATTTCCTAACCATTTATGAATGCATGTAAATATAAGTGTTGCCAAAAGGTAATTTACGGGATTTCCTCAATATTTCATGTTTTAAGGATCCCTAATGAATTTTTATTTGATTTACATGTAAGAAATAATTTTTGTGAAAAAAATTGATTTGGGGTTCACGAAAAACATGTTTTGAAGTCTTTCGACTACAACTTTTGTTTATATGCTTTTGTGAAAATAGGAGATATTTTGTGAACACACTACAATGAACACCAATTGATTTTAGGTAATACTAGCTTTTGTCCACGGCTTCGCTCGTGATAATGATTCATTTCAATGTATTCCTTACATGATTCATTTAATGAATCATTGATACATTTAGAAAATCAATTTTAAAGACCAACATTCTATTTTTCAACCCGCTTTTTCTCGCTTAGCCCGCTCTCAAAACATCAACTTCACTTACACCCCTTTGAAAATAACGCTGAATTTGGCCATGGAGTTCGCTGTGCTCCTTTAAAGAATGGAATATTAATACCTTAAAATAACCATCATGGACTCATCATTTCTCGAAGGAAGGCGAAGATTATTAGCATTAGCGAATATCTTAAAACAATCATCATGGATACAGCATTTCTCAAAGTAAGGCGAAGATAAATGGCATTATAGAATGGCTAAAAAGTACCATTATGAAAACAAAAATGCTCATGTCTTATAGTCATTTAAATGAATTTGAGGTAGAAGAACATTTTTTTATCATTTAATCATGGGAAATAATGTTGTGTAGCTCCACTTCCAATTTGTTTTTACTTTGTAGATACCTGTAACCGTAAACATATCATGAAATTTTCCATTTCATTTTTAGTTATAACAATAACTTTCTATTAGAATGTTAAAAATTAGTTAAATACCTTCGGCACATACATATATTATTTTCCAATTCATTGAAGTGGTAAGAAGATTTCCCTCTGTTACCGTCTGTCTATCTTGTCAATGTACATAATGTTAGTGTGTCTGTATGTTTTTGGGTGGGTGTGTGTGAGAACTTGTTCGAACATTTTATACGCAATTAATGAAATACAAGGTTGGTTTATTTGAGAAAAACTACAATAAATCTAACCATCGATATTACCGATAATTGGAGATTCTGTCTAGAAATTTATGTTCTGTTTAATTGTAGGTAGGTAGAATTTATTTGTAAAAAATAAAAGTTTTATTTTCACAAAAACTTTTCTTTGATGAAATTTTACCGTACTCTTATCAAAACTAGATTCATTGTTATCTTTAGTGGTTAGAAAAAAACTATTTAATGGCATTTACAAGCCCCGCTTTACTTATTTGAAATAATACCTCTATAATTACGTAATGTTTTACATTCAAAATAAATCATTTATTACGGTCTAACGTCAGACCCTATGAAACGAGGAATTTCCTTGGTTCTTTTTGTCTCAGTTTTAAAAAGAAAGTAAGGTAGCTTAGAAATTGAGTGTTTTCATTTTCGATGACATTTTTTTGTCAGCCGTAGCCACATGTCAAAAAGATGCACTTCACGGCATTTTTCAACTCTTTTGGCAATTGCATCTAGTATTTTTGTTACGTATCCTTACCAGTTTTCTGCTCACTTAATATAAATTAAGCGAATCACCCTAATTTTTTAAAAATTAATTGATCGGCAAAACAAAAAATTTTATGAATAATTTACGAATAAAAAACGGCCAATTCTGCATATGAAACGGCTGGAAAATTCGAAAAGTAGTTCGCTAATTTAATATAGATTTTTAAGTACCTATCTTACAAATTGTGACGTCAATCAATTAGCTTCGATCAGATGAAACGAAAAATTATTTTTTGGTAAAATAAAATCAATCTTCTCGAAATTTCTAACCTCTATCGTTAGCGATTTAGGCTAATAGGCGCCGATATATCAATCGCGACATTGCCTACTACCCCTCCAGATTATTTCCCCCCTCTTAAATGTGTCTGATTTTAAATCATTTTCAAAAAGAATCATTTTGAAAAAAAAAATCATCAAAATCGGAGCTGTTATTGACTCCCGAGTAAAAACATTCATTCATGCGACAATAATTTTTCCAAAAAGTAATTGAGTGTTTTAATAAAAATTTCACGAATAATTTACGAATAAATAACGGCAAATTCCCAGTATACAAAAATTGGGAAATTCGTACAGTGGGTCCCTAACGAATAATACACGGCAATTCTCAATATGAAAAAGTTCTAAAATTCGAACAGGTTTACAGTCTGCCAATGATAGAGGGCATTTATACAGTCACAAGCAACAGAAAAATGCGTATAAAATAACATTCATAACGAATTAATGTATAGTTAAAAATTAACATTTGTTTGTAAAACACAGAGACAAACTGTTTACAGTCTGGGATAAAATCTCGGATAAAAGGTATTGTCCAATACTCTAAAAATTGAATGGTAGACAGTTTTCTCGTGTACAAACTTTAACAAACCAAAATTACTTATTAAAAAAAATATTACATTGTTAAAGTTTGTACACGAGAAAACTATTGAGCGGTCTTTCCTTTTATTTCAATAAAAGCAGTGTGCAGATCATCACCACATTAAGAAAGAGTAACATAAACTATAAGAGTAATTACGATTAGCTCACTCATATAGGTGATGATACTGAGAAAAGAAGTACTTCTCACTCAGTATATGTGGCAAAATTAGTTCATTACCGCCCTAGTGTGAAAATGGATTAATTCCTGCACTAGGGCGGTAACGAATTCAGTTACTATTGTAATAGTAATAATTATTATTATTATCAATAATTATCGTTTGTTTTCACATTTTAGTGGCGTAGATGAAGTTTTGTACAATACGCGTGTGATAACGCATTATTAGCGTGCTTCTGCGATTGTTCAACTCATGCTACGCACTTGTTGTGCAAATTTCGCAGGTTTAACAAAGTCTGTCATAATTTGTTTAAAATTAATTTTTATAATTTCACAAAAACATATTTTCGAAGTTCACAAATCAGAACAAAAGAAGCACATTAGTGTAGAACTGCACGTTAAAAACAACCACTTTTTATGGCAAAATGTCAATTGTAAGTCAATGTAACTAATGTGTTTATGTAGAGGAAAATACTCTCTGTCTTATCATACGTTCTACACACTTGGAAAGAGAATTACATATTTGGACAAAATGAATAATAACCCAGTTATTTGTATAAATAAAGCCACATCAACGTTTCATAAGTTCCTACATAAATCTATTTATACATGCAAAGGGATTGTGAAAACACACAATGCATAAAATAGTAAACTACTTGTCTTCTATGTATAATTCAGAGATAATTCTAAGATTTAATAATGAAGATAAAGAATTCCTTTGTATTCAAACTACTACACATCTCACAACAAATAAACAAGATGTCTGGAGTTGGTCATAACTGGTTCTGAGAATACAAGAGCGCCACGCCACGCCGTATTGTCATTCAAATATTCGAACAAATTTATTTCATTTGAGGTAGTTATTTTGCCATGGATAAAGTGTCAGAATTTTGTATAATTATTCAGGATATTATAATACAATTACCATCAAAAATTGTAGTAAAATATCACGTTATTGCGTGATATTTTGTTCACCCTCTAAAAAAGTTATGTGGTTCCTAGTGGTGCTTTTTCCCAGAGTTTAATAAACACCCATTAAAATGACTTCTTGATCCATATTTTTGCGAAAAACGGAAAATTTAACACTTTCTGGAAATAATTGTTTGGAGGGTGTATGGACTGGCTTTAGGGGGTGTTTTTTGCTTTGGCTTCAGAAAACTATTTTTCAAAAAGGTTTATACGGGTTAAAGCAAAATTTTAACCTCCGCGCTATTAGGGGAAAGCGGTGTATGGAATAAATGTATTTTAAAAGATTTTAAAAAGAGGTCAAAAAAGTTTTAAATTCTAAAGTAACCCAAAACTTTAGATGTGTTCGCTTTCATATTTCTTGCAAATTAAGAATTTTTATGGCGTATAAAGGGGTTTTGGGGTCGTTGATCTCGAATTTTGCATAACATTATCAAAAAAATGGTAATATTTTTAGGGGGTGTACTCATTTGGCTAAAAATTCATCAGCCAACCCAAAAACCCCTTTATACGTCATAAAAATTCTTAATTTACAAAAAATATGAAAGCGGGAGGGGGAGGGGATGGATGTTGTAAAAAGTGCTATATTAATAAATACATCTAAAGTTTTGGGTTACTTTAGCATTTGAAACTATTTTGACCTCTTTTTAAAATCTTTTAACATAGTTTTCTGAAGCCAAAGCAAAAAAACACCCCAAAGCCAGTCCATACACCCTCCAAACAATTATTTCCAGAAAGTGTTAAATTTTACGTTTTTCGCAAAAATGTGGATCAAGAAGTCATTTTACGGGTATGCAACTTATTATTAAATCGAGAGATAATAAAAAATGCTACAATTAAAAAAAAATTAAACCCCGTAGGACAAAATGGCATTAAATGGCAGCCATTTTAAACAATTCCCTAAATTGGAAATTTTGGCCGTACTATTTAACGGATTTCGCTAAAATTTTAACCAAAAGTTGTAAATAATAAAACCTACTATTGATATTAGTTTCATTAAAATCAATCAAATATTTTTAAAGTTATAGTCAAATGAACTGTTTTACCATATGTAGGTATACATATACATATAACTGGGAGGGGAAGGGACAAAAGCCCCCCAAAAAAATATGAGGAGTAGTTCTTAACATTGACTACAAACCCACCAAATTTGTATATGCACCGATGTCTCCTCTTGCGAATATAAAATAAAAATGATAAAATTTCTGAAAAAAATTCCATTTTTGACGCCATTTTGTTGGATAGACATGTTGCACCACTCCGCGAAAGTAAAAAATTTCAAAAAATACTTATTTTTATGTGAAAAGAAAAACCCCAAAGTTTCGCTGCCCGAACTTTTAATCCATACACAAGGCTTGTTGATTGTTCACAGTCAACTTGCCTAATTCACTGTGACCTGGGGGCCTATTCACTGCATCCGACCCACAGTACACAATGGCTCAAACTAGTTTTTTTCTAAACACTCCACTGCCTATCTCCCAATATATTACTCTGTTCAACTAAATCGATTAAAATAATCAATATATATTACTAAAACTATACACTTCTTTTACACCTTCCCTTCAATCTTCCAAGTCAAGTGCGGAGTGCTTGAAAAAAAAAGTGAACCACTTTTGCCGCCTTGACCCTATATATCAGGCATGGGCACACGTGCCTTAGAGAAGTCTCTCATACTTCTGTATCTAAAATACGAGTAAGACATTGGCAACCAAAAACACTAGTAAGGCAGAGAGACAACATTTTTTTCCTACCTATCTCATTACCATAAGAGAAACTGAGATAGGTAGAATAGTCGTATACCCCCGCCTTGTTTCCACCTCTATGCGCAATGTGGACTTGAAAGAGACACACAATAAAGTTTTAACAATAGTAACTTTGACTTAAAATAACTCACCCATGCCTGCTATATATGCATATGTATGAAAGTACATTAATTTATATTAATAATGGGGTTTAACCTCCGTTTCTCTGACATATACGCCTATAAAAGAGGCCACCCACACCATTATTTGTTAATCTTTATTTATTTAATTACAAACATATTTACAAGTATATTTGATGTGGATGGAGTCGGTTACTTCGTTCTTATCCAAGCGACGACAATGTGATCAATTCTACCGCCTTCATTAATTGCTCACACTGCCGCTGCCTGGATTCGAACCCGCAACCTAAGTCTAAATGGAGAACAGTCGCAGACAAACGCCTTAGACCGCTCGGCCATTTAGGCTCTTACATTAATTTATATGAAATAATAGTATATTAAATTTACTTACTTATTAAATCGTCTCGATAGGTAATGTCACTTATAAAATATATTATTTGAATAATTGGTTTTCTCATTTTATATATCTACTAAGAAAATATTAGTACGTTTACAGCTCCGGCATTGAAAACACAGTGCTTCTGAATATCTATACATTATTACTAATACGGCGATTGAAAACTACGGAAATCGCTGAAGTATAATGAAGACATCGGAATTGCGTTTTTTTTAATCGACTTTACTGAAGTGATGAAGTGAAAAACTATCACAGCTGTTAATAAAATTTTTCTCACCTCCGTTCAGAAAGTGTCGACTTTCGTCCCGCTGTGAAAAACGAAGTTGCTGCTTTCTGCCTCCGACGTAGGGAAAAGTAGTATTGGCACCATGAAGGCAAATAAAGAATGTCTTCTTTTGCTCCCTAGATATGTTTATACTATTTTTGCACTTTGCTTTGAGTTAAAAAAAACATTTAATCACTATTCTGTAAAGCATGAAACTTCGTAAGGATAAACCAATTTTCATGTGGTTAGTCAATTTGAAAATTTAGAAAAAAAAAGTTGTAAAATAAGCGTAAGAAAATCTCTCTACGTGATCGTTGTGAAAGGTTACAAAATGTATGTGCATACCTCAGTTAAAATTCGGACGATATAACCTTTTTAAATATTCCGGAACCTTTTATGAAACTTTACTAAAAACATATTTTAAGCATTTTTGTATACTCAACTACAACCAGTTTCCACTATAAATGTTGTTCTAAAACCTCATATTCAACAATCTGTCACAATGCCAAATATGTACAAATAATGTCTATTCAATTGTTATCATGATTGACTAATTATTATGAGAATTCATATCGAAAACATGCCTTTTATTTTCGAGATATAAATCGTTAATAAGATTTAAAAAAATGCTATTCAAGATAAATCATGCATTTTTTTTCAGCAAAAAATTTTTTTTACCCGAAGCTTACAAATGTATTTATTTTCTCAAATTTATCTAATTCTGATCCGTTTCATTTTTATTTAAAAAAAAATTGTTTTTTTCGTATTCTAATATTATATTATTGAGTTTCTAGAGGAACTATGAATAGGTCTGCGATATAAATGGCCTGGACCGTAACTACTCACGGGTAGTCACCTAATCGAAATGATTGATGTAAACTATATAGTTGAGAACTAGTTACGTAAATTTAAATCTTAAATATAGCACACTTTGTCAATTTACTGTTTCACTATTGTCTAATAGATTGATCACTTCACCGTTTGGGTGCTGTTCAAGCGAGTCAAGTAACTTTCACTGAATACAATTTCTTCACGCACGAAAATTATATAATTTGGTGATTTTTGAACACCAATACCAAAATTTTGTTCGTAGCATGAATATTTTTAAGCGTTACAAACTTGGGACTAACCTAAGTATCCCTTGATATATTTCATATATACATGGTATAAAAAGTGACTATTTTTTATTAAACAATCCAGCATGTCTTCTGTATTATCTGTATTATCTTGAGCTGACTCCTGACCACGAAGAAAAGGATCAAAATGTAAATCACCATCAGAGGTCACCTCTAGATGTCCGATAAGTTTTAAGGAGATCGGTTTTTGTATTGAGTCTCTCTAATGAAATATTGGTAATGATAGATTAAAAAAAAAGGTACCTCACATATTAATTACATATTGTCACGCCGTTATTCAAAAAAATTTAAATTCTGATTATATTATAGTCTTTATAAATGGAAGAATTTTGTAAAATAGTAAGTTTAGCTATATGGAATTGTTTTCAGCTATACACCTTTTTCTTAGCTATACACCGTTTCAGCTATAGTATCCAAGTTTCTGAAAACCTAGTATTATCTTGAAAATCCACTCCCTTTCAGATAGCTCTTTTGGTCTAGTAGTACTTCTAAGTTCTCAGAGACCCTAAGAAAGCCAACTAAGGAAAAAGGAACGTTTTCCAAGGAAATACCAGGTCTTCAGAAACTTGAATGGTACAAAAAATGATGAAATTTTACTAAAAAACTAAATGACAATTTAAATTCGTTTACTTCATCTTCGTTGCCATGTGAACTATGGATCTGCTGTATCTCCAAAACTATAGTCATATAAAATTCGGTCTGGCGTTGTATGTTTTTTTTTGAGACTGACCCGCTCGCCTGATGAGTTAGAAAACTTAGATTAAACATTGGCTTTACGTTACAGACAACATATCAAAAAAACAAAATACCGATTTGATACAAAGTTCACGCCCTTTTCATATAAGTTGACTCAATTATTATGAAGTATTAATTCATGGAATCAAATTTTAATAATTGACTACAAATTCAAAAGATTCCCAACGAGATCATTCATAATAAAAAAACAGCCGAGAGTACATTAGAAAATTTCTATGATTCTTCCTCTCTACTATTTAGAAAACTGAAAAAGATAACTTTGGCAACAGAGACAAATATTTAAACTGTGACTATAGTGATTGAACACGTTACGCAGAAACAAATGGTTTAAGGTTTCCAACTATTAAAGGGAACTGTCAATGAGCAATGAGCAGCAATTCGTAGCCCAAAAATCATATTTACGTTTCATAGTTAGGACCATGCATTAACACTAACTTGCAGAAGAAGTATGTGTGTGTCTGTACATACGTACGTACATCCGTAGACATTTTTTTCGTCGTCGATATCGCGTGATCAAAGAAAGATATCGACTTCGTTGAGGTGTCAATCGAGGCGTATTAAAGGCAGTATGATCTGAAAGAATTCCATAACATTCGGTCGAGTCATTTGGAATCGTGCGAGCTTTTTCTTAAATTTTATCCTGATAGATATCGCGCGAACAAAGAGGGATACCGACTTCGTTGAGGTGGCGATCGAACCGTATTAATGGCAATATGATCTGAAAATAATTTCATAACATTCGATCAAGTCATTTCGAATTGGTCGAGTTTTAATTTTTTATTATTTTTTATTAAGCTGGGAAGTTGTTTGTATGGACCTCAAGGGTCACACCATACTCTATCCACGGCTTGTTTTTTTATATTTTTATTCAAAAATAATTTTTCTGACTTCAAATAAAGAACATATGAACACATTAAGAATTAGTGCTGCATACCCCAAGGGTAACCCTAATAAATAATTACCTAATATAAAACTAGAATACAATATTATAAATATGGATATAATAGTTTTAAGACCACATATTATGAAATATATCAAGGTATATTAAGTTTAATTTAAATGTACAAAATGTTTCTTATGAAAAATAAACAAATTTTGTTGAAACATTTTTTTCGTTAACATCACTGTTTAACCGTGAGGGCGCAAATCAGGTTATAACATAATATAGTATGTATTATATGGAATAAGTCCCTCATTCAAATGATTTATGATCATTTTTGAAAGTGGCTACAAATTACTTTTCGATTCTATCAAGTTTTAAGAGTCCCATACGTTCTTTAAATCTTATAATAATTTATCGTCTACTTTGATCTACATATTTCTTCGAACAATTTTTACATCCAATGAAATAGATTCCCAACTATTGTTCGTTGTTAACTTTGTCTTTTAGATTTCCAAGTAATTGTTTTAGTTTAGTTTCACTGTTTGGAGGTATTTTTAAATTATGTTCTCCAAGTTCATTTGTTATTTTATTGATACATGGTTGAAAGTATGTTCATTGACACCATATCTTCTTATCTGTTCTGTTCTTGTATAATATTGTTTAACTGTTTTGTAATATTCTGAATTTCGTTTTTTGGATTTTATTCTTTATTGTTTGTGGAACAAAACCGTTGTTTATTGCGCCTTGTTGCATGTGCTTTAACTCTTTGAAATAATTTGTGTTGGATAATGGTACTTTTATTAATCTGTTCAATTTGGTATTGAAAATGGCTACTTTGAATTGTAGAGGGTTGTTTGAATGTGCTGTAATTTACATTTCAGGGTATGTTGGTTTCCTATGCCTATAGATCAACAAACTCTTCGATTTCTTTTAACAATAAGATAGTTTTTTGAAAAAATCTCATACTTTTCTTGATGAATTAAGCGACATAGTTTGGATTGTCAAAAATATTTTATAAAGCTATGTAAGAGTAACAAATATATAACTATTATTTTCACAATTATTTTCAGGAAACCCCAAGATCAGAAAATGTTTTCATTTAAGATATGTGTATATTAAATACAAACAAATAATAAATATATATCATTCTTTAAAATGTGGTGAAAAACTGATAAATTTTATTACTAATGCAATCAACCTTAAAATATGAATATGTTAAAATGATGAATCATACTTTTGAAGCTTATTGTATTCGTAGAATAGATTGATTGGCATATTAATTAATTGACTCTACATAGTAGTTGTTTTGTACATACACATTTTCTTTGAAAATAATTACAATTTTTATTGAAAGCAATATAATCAACATCTCTATATTATGGTAATCAAGTATCAAATGAAATGGGTTTTCATTTTCATAATAATGAAAAATCATTCACATGAGCTAAAACATTCTAATAAATATTGTTATTTGAGTGCTTTTGAATAATAAGTGCATATACTGGATGGTTTTTAAAAAGCTACCAACATTTAGAAAATATCATGGAATATTAAGAAACCTCAAAAACATGTATTCGATTAATTTTAGGGGATATGAAAATTTTTGGCTGTTGAGTTTATGGTTTAGTAAAGCTTTAAACTGTAAGAATGGTTAAGGTAAACAATTTTTCTTACACTTTTATTTTCTCGAAATAAAATAATAATCTACAAGAAAAATTTTTATTTTTAGTATTTACTGCTAAAAAATTTTCTTTATATAAATCTTTTAAGTTAAATAACTTGAAATAAGGTGTCTAAATTGAGGAATAGACAAAAAAAAATTTCAAAGAAAAGTTGTTTATTGGCGACAAAGAATAAGAACTTGCTAGAAAAACATGTAGTTCCATTTAAATAACAAAATTGTTCCCGGTTTCACGTCGAAGCCGCCTGGGTAAAAAAAAGTACTAAATACTATATTTTCATTCCCCTTAAAATATGCAGATACCTAATTTCCTTCTATTTAAATTTGCGTACCCCTTTCGAGGTATAAAGTTGGAAACTTTTTAAAAAATCAGCCTCAACAATATAGATGCATATGAACTTTTTTACCTCTATATACGTAACACGTACTTGCGAACGTTTACTTATAAACGTACGCAAGTGATCCTAAAAATGTTTTTTTTTTTTTTGGGAGTAAATAAAGAGTTTTGAGTTAATTCTATATATATAAGACCAGAAGCTGACTGATGGATCAACGCACAGCTGAAACCGCTGGGTCTAGAAGCATGAAATTTTGTACACACGTTCTTTTGGTAACGTTAGTGAGCACTAAGAAGGAATTTTTGAAAATTCATGTTCTAAGGGGATGTGAATTTTGTATGTGGTAACTCCATGTTAATAATTTTATAGACAAATATATACTAACGTATTAGTTAGAGAGGTGGCCATATGATTTACTGATGGTCATGGTTACGGTCTGCTGAACCTTAAATATGATAATAGGTAATGCCCCAATTTGCTCTGTAAGGTTCCGCGAACTTCTACGTAGAATATTCCCCTCAGGTGGGGGTTTGAAAAACTGTCACTAAGTGATGGTTCTGGAAACTGTCTGCTTGCTTGATCATACATTGGATCTGATTATCAAAAACCCTCCTGGAAAGTTTAATCCCAGCAAGTGGTCCCAATCCGGAGTTATTTCGAAAAAATCGAAAAATCAACATTTTAGATTTTTCGGCATAGCTCCGAATTGGGACCACTTGCTGGACTGAAACTTATCAGAATGACTGTAAAGAATCACATCTAATTAATTATCAAACAAGCAGACAGTTTTCAGTATCACCACTTAGTGAAATCTTTTCAAACTCCCTTCTGGGGGAATATTCCACGTAGAAATTCGCGGACACTTACAGGGCGACTTGGGGCATTACCTACTATCATATTAAAGTCTCAGCAGACCGTACCATGACCATCAGTAAATCATATGGCCAGCTCTCTAACTATATGTTATAATGTTACCAAGGCTTTTTTTTATATACAATATTTACAATATTCAGAAAATAATTATTCTTCTCACAAGCGGTATGATACGAATGCTTCTTTATGAATCGAAAGTCTGAAACTGTATTTTATAACTTTTAAACAGTGGTTATGAAGCTATATACTCAAAGTTCAAATCAGCAGAAAGACTCGAATACAAATCTACTGAAGATAGAAATTTGAATTATTTTTTAAAATTTCTAATAGAAAACCAGTTCAAAAGATTTTCTTGCAAAATCAATAGTTGATAAAGAACTACTAATAGTTACTAATGTAGTAGCGGGTGAAAAATTTTTGGTATTATAAATAAAATAACAGGCTGACTAATGGCACATTTGAATGCACAGTCAAAATTCTCAGGCCTAGGACTTTGTACATGATCACAAAGGAAGGATTTTTGAAAATTTAGCTCAAGGTGTTGAAAAACCAGATGAACTTTTTTGGATACACTAATTAAAGTAGATCAATAGAAAAACGACGTAATCGATTTTATAAATTCTTTCACCTTCCTCTATAAAAGAAAGTTACATCATCAGTGAATAACAAAGACTAGTGTATTTTGTTTAAAAAAATTAGGATACCACACCAAAAATTAAAACCAACGAAATTGTGCACGAAAACGGAAAGTGATGACAAATGAAGTGAAGTTAATAAGGAAATAGTCTTTGTATTAAAAGTTGCAATTACCCAGCGAAGCGGGTGGTTAACTGCTATCTATATCTCGATCAACGCACAGCAGAAACCGCTGGATCTTGAAGCATGCAATTTTGTACAAACGTTCCGTAAGTTACGTTAGTGTGCACTAAGAAAGGATTTTCGGAAATTCATCCCTCAAGGGACTAAAATGAGTGTTGGAAGTTTATATGAAACTTGGTCATTTTGAAGTTCGAAATGTAAAAAATGATATATGAGCATGGTTCAAAACAAAAGTTCCCTGTATTACTTTTTTCAATAAATTCATTCTTCAATAGTGGTAAAAAAGGGGGTAAAAGTTTATATAAAACTTCGTCCTTTTTTAAGTTAGAAATGTAAAACTTTGTATATGAGCTGATGGTTTGAGATAAAATTTTATTTTACTTTCTTCATAAAAATTCATGTTTAAGAGGGTCAAAAATATTAAAACACCTAAAACTGTGGGCTATAACACTGTACTTTGTTTTTAAAGCAGAAGTAAAGAAGTAAAGTAGTCTTTGTTTTTAAGGCTTAGCAAAGCGGGTGGGTATCTGCTAGTATTATATTTTATAATTATTTTCTAAATAATCACGAAGCTAAAATTTAACTGTACGTCTATGGCAACATTAAACATTTCCTTTAAAAAAAAATGTCACGTTGATAAACCATGATTCGCCATCCTTGGTGCAGTGTTTGGGTATATGCTTGACGGAGGCTTTACTTGGCGGCAAAGCTGATGCCTCATTGGATATGCGAAAATTTCACGGGATATGCGAATTTTCTATTTATTACCTTAAAATACATAAAATGCATTCAAGAAAATTATAGAAATCGTACCTTTAAGTAAATTGTAAATTGTATTAGTCAATAAATTTAGTTTGAACGGAATAACGGTAGAATTTTTTTTTTTTTTTTTTTTTTTTTCTTAAGAAGATATGAAAATTGAAATCAGCAATTTTTGTATCACTTTCCGGGAATGTGCTCTGGTACATTCAAGTCGTTTAATTTCCAGGCATACTTCATCTTTACCTAATTTCAATAAGAAAACATATATTCAAATTTGAGTCGTTTTAAAATAAACTTGTTCGTAAGGTTGATACCTCTAACGCTATTAAAAATCTCCATATATGGAGGTTTTGTGGAATTTACACTAGATTTTTATTTCATGGGTTTTAAAAGCTCAATTAAACTTTTATTGCCAAGGCAATGTTACTTTAAACTATGCAATAAAAATAGTTTAATATAATTTTTTTTCTAACAATCATTCGCCATACTACGATTTAATGTTAAACAGAAATAAAAATTCAATAAAATAAAATTAATAAATTTTGTTAAAAATATTAATGAACATTGAAAAATAAAGATACTTTGTTAAAGTATCCTTAAAATTGGTAACGCGTACAGGATTGTACGCCTTAACAACTGTAATTTAAGTGCCTGTAATATTTGCCATTTTGACAACAAGAAACAAGAAGCTATAAAAACATATATTTCTGACAAAAAGATTCTTTAAATTCTTTTTAGAAACTTATTCTCTATTCAAACTATTGATTATTACGATTTGTTATACATAGCTTTAAAAAGTACATTAGTTCAAACTATAGTCTTCATCTAGAAAGTGATCAAGAACTAGAGTCTTAATCATTTACTTCATCAAAATCTTTCTCTTCATAATTTATCTATTGTGACTCATTCATTTTCCTGAAGGCTGGGCTCCATGAAACCAATCAAATTAATGGGATTTTCACTATCCGGTCCGAAACAAAATCAAATTAAAAGAATACTTCGAAAAATTTATTTACCTACATCAGAACCATCTGCAAAACGGAAAATTAATCCAAAAAGGTACTCTTTTCACTTCCAAGCATGTAAGGAATATCGGGTTTTTCCTTTCGACATGGAACATGTTCAAAATAACAGGATTATTTGAAAAACGCCCATTTTCCATCGCAACCTTTCGGTAAAAGGGAAAATATCCCCAACAACTACGCCATTTCTTCTTTTTATGCTAAATAGAAGAATGCGGTTTTAGCATTCGGTGATTAAAATCTGAAAGTTAAGAGGATAATTCGAAAAACCACGTTTTTTCATAGCACCCCACGCGAAAATGAGAAAAACCCCCTAAGGTATCCTATTGACTTCTATTCATTCTTGAAAAATGGGGTTTTTTGTGTTTAATAGTGAATTATTTCAAATTAAGGTGATTATTTGAACTCTTTCTTATAATACAGATGTCCATAAGTTGTTCTCCTTCACTCTGTCTTATGAAATGTCAAAACAATAAATATAATCTTTTTAATTTTTTTTTTAATATGTCTATATAAACTATAGCTCATGTGTTTTATATAGTTTTACCTTGTTAGCTTAACAAACAAACAAACATCCCTACTTTCACATATATAATATACAATCTAATACTACCGCTTTATAGCACACACTTATCACTTATTACACAAATAAAATATATGCAAAATATAAGTTTTCCAATTTTTTTAAGGTTAAAAAAAGTTATTTAAAAAATTAAAACACCCGACTGAATTAAATATAAACTGAAAAGAAATAAACAAGTCCAGTAGTTTACATAGCGGCTTTAACATTCGGGACCCATTCAAATCTTCAACGGCTCAAATATTCCCAATAATGGGTCCCGACTGTTAAAGCCGCTTTGTAAACTGTTATACTTGTTTTCTTCTTTTCAGTTTATATTTAACTCAGTCGGGTTTTATTCTTTAAATAATTTTTTTTTATTTTTCACTTTGTAGTTACGATTTTCAAATACCTATTCAACGATACCCTACTTAACAAAGTTTGTCGACTTTCATTTTCAGCCATGTGTAAGTATGTATTACACATGTGAACCGATTTTAATGATTATTATGTTAATTGATTTCTCTATTTAATAGTTATTCAATGATACCCCACTTGACACAGGGCAAGATGGTGTCTGGTGGTCGCCATATTGAATTTTCATTATTACCATATCTTCACTAACACTCTCAAGGTTAAGATAAATCAATTGACGTCAGAATCATCAACATCGGCCTTCGCGTTTGGCCTCTAGTGAGCTATAAAGGAACACACATATATAGCTGATAAACACATTACCACTCCTTTGCGTTGCTCAGTCGGGTAAATAGTCATAATTCATTGACTATATCAGAATAGATGGCCATGACTCGTTTACATTTACTATTTGAAATTTTTAAAGCAATCTTTAATTTATGGTTAAAATGATCATAGATGGAGCAGTAATATGCAGTGTTGTCAACTTAGTAGTTTTACCACTAAAACTAGTGGTTTTTTTCTACTATTTTTCTACCTTTAGTGGGAAAATAATTTAAATAATTTAATATTTTAATACCATTTCTGGCAATTTATTGCTCTCTACTTGTTTTTTAGTGGTTTTCTATCGCCTGTTTAGTGGGACTTAGAGTTGAAAGTTGGCAACACTGGTAATATGTCAAATTAAAATTAATTTAAAAAAAAAATATTTTTGTAAATTGTAGCTTATGTGTTATTCTGATGTATGAGTTATATTGTTGTGCAGTTTCATTCAAATCCATTCGGTGGTTTTTGCGTAAAAGCGTAACAAACAAACATCCTAACTTTCACATTTATAATATATAGGGATAGGTATATTAGATATCAGATTACCTATTGCAAGAAATAAAAAAATAATTTGAAAAATATATCAAACAAACTTTACGCTACCCATTTGCAGAACTAACATTGAAAACGTCCCAATTTCCAAATTTTTCGTAAACGAAAATGTTGTGAGTTACACTGAAATGAAGCCACTCACGAAGTTTCGTAAGTGTTAGTCACGAAGCCATACCCCCCTCTGTACTGTAGACTATATTCTTTTCAACTCATCTCATGTTTTTTTTCCTATGGTCAGCTTCACCAGGACAGCTACTCTAATTTAATATATCCTAATGTTTTTCTTCCGTGACGCGGAGCCAAGATGAAAAGCAGCCTCAGGCGATCAAGGCTGCAAAGAATGAGGGTAGTGAGTTATAAACTTTTCAAAGCCTGAAAGACCATCCAAACTTAGCAAGTCTCTGATAAATTTGTAAAATATCTGGAATTTTTGAATATTCCTCGAGTACAGTTTCAGGAATTTGTGCCACTTTGAAATAACTTTCTAATTCTATTGATACTTTATCGTACAATCTACGATAGCGATTAATCCCTTTTTTATAGTGGTTATGCTGCTTTGCAGAGACTGGTTGTAGATCATCAAGACTAAAATTAGTTTCTTACGGCCGAGCAATTATGTCAACAATAACAAATTGTTATTGTAAACAGATTTATCATCAATGCAGTCCATGTCTTGTAACTGAATGTTGTTGTTTTGCTCACGCATTATGAATTCCTTCCTAACCTGTTCATTATTATTACTAGTATCCTTATATATTAATTATGCCAATTTATACTATGATAACTTGTATATTACGACCACTTGTTCTATTTATAAAGCAATCACAATTATTGAATGCAACTTCCACGTATAAATTGGGTGTACGCAAAATATCTTCAGGGCTTACGTCACATTTGATAATTGATGTATAAAGAAGCTGTATCTCAAGATCATCAAGTGTGCTGTAGCTGGTATAATGTTCAAATCTCTTTAGAACTGATTTTTTAAGTTATGAATAAGCCTTTCTTAAATGATCCTTCACATTACAGAAATTACAAATAGAATTCTTAAAACAGACATTTGCCGAATATCCCCATAACGAAAACACTTTTTTTTAAATTATTAACACGGTACGATTTCAGATGTTTTTCTTTTTTTATGAATTTCCTTTCATTTTTTTCACCATAAATTTAGGTACTTCGCTGGCCGGTCGTTCCATATTTCTCAATTTCATCTTGGTGGCTTCGAAGTTTTTGCAATTTCACGTACTTCTCAGTGCTAAAGTTGACTTTCATGTTAAAGTTGACCTACAAAATTAATAAGTAAACAACTTGTATTTGTTTCTCTATATTTCTGACCATGCGATGATTGGAGGTGCCTATTGTTTTTTCAAGCAGTTTATTAGACATTAGTTTCCCCAACTCAGTTGTATGCCGCAAGTGCAACAGTTTTTGTAACGCCATCTGTTTTTTGCTACAAAATGAAAAAACTTAAAGTAAGTCTAGCCCTAGTAACTCAGTTGGTTAAGGCGTAACCAATTCCGTTCGCGGTATGTCTAGGGTAGCGGAGTCGATTCCCACCGTCACAACAAAAATTAATTTAATTAATGGATTTGATGGGATGATGCAGTGAATGGTATATGCATGAAAGAGGTGTTTACAGCGTCTCAAAATAATTGAGTAGTTGATCAATTAAATTCTGTCCTAACTATGTCCTTCGTGGCTAGTAATACAGGGTGTTCTATATTTGTCTGTAATCACTTTTTGAATAAGCATTTAAAGATGAATTTCCGAGATATTGTTAATTGAAAAATTAAAAATTCATCCATTCACAGAGAACTGGAAGTCATTAAGCTTGGCAGATGTACACTACTATATGGAAGGGACTATCAACAACTGTAAAAAAATTTAATTGGAGTTTATATAAAATTCAACGCCTTAAAAATAAACAGTTTTCCGTCTCTATCTCCGCATTATCTTATTATCTTCGATTATTAATGACATTTGTTACAACTTCTGAAAATCTCTATAAATATGTCACTTCTTTCAATAAAGCAGGAGGTGAAGTTTTGAGTTTGCAAAATGTGTGGACCGAATTCTGTCAGTCGATTCTTGTTCAGAAAAGCTTATTGATTAATATTCCGAATATTGCTAGAAACCCTCAATTTTGTATATTCCCCCCTCCAAAAAAACAGTCAAATGACAATTTTTGAACCAAATGAAACTAACCTAGGTTTTTGAGCCATTTTGGGATTCTATCGTAAAGTTCACCAGTTTGAAATTATGGTACTGCAGAATTCTACAGTCAGTTATAGAACATCCTGTATACTGCCAACTGTGAAATTCTAAATAATCTTTGAAAGCAGTACTTTCGTGCAAATTTTATGAATATAAGTTTTCAGAGGTAAGTCATACTTTTTCAAACGCAGAAATATTTATTAGATACTTCTTTAGTTGTGCATTTTTTTGAGTGTTGTACTATTTCTTAAGGTAATTTATTATCATATTATTTTGGCAGCCCCGATTTGCATTTAAAACAATGTTTAAAGGGAGAAAATGCTTTGTTTGTCCCTCGTTTATAGGTTTATTTGTCCTACTACTTTGATTCAGATAATTATTAACAGAATTTAATTGTTTTTATCACGATCTATTATTTCGGTTATAATGGTATCAACTGTCCTTAATAGCAGCCTATATATTGCGGTGTAATGATGGTATCGTTGGAAATAGCTTAAAATATTTTCTATAGATGTAAATAAAACTTTTCCATTTAAACTTCAATCCCCATAAGAATAATTCGGAAAACTTAAATCACAAACTTTGTTTTAAAATTTAATTTTCAACATTTATTATTAATTATACAGATCAAATACTATTTTTTTATTCACCTCGACAAAAAAAAACACAAAAATACTAAACAAAAAATAAAATAAACAATTTTCTCAGTTAATTGTAGTAATACCTAGTATAGACGATGTTTAATACCAGTCCTAGCATTATTTAATATAATTCTAAAAGTTTAAAAAATCTAACATCTATTTGTTTTAGTTTTGAAAACTTCGATAATTTTTCAAAATATTTTTGAAAATCTTTAAGACTCACTAGCTGAAGCTACCTACAAATTTTTGGCTGTCTATCTTTTGTAGTTTTGGAGAAAATTTTGCCCTACTTTGCTCCCTCACGAAAAAATAATGATATATACGCAAAAATGTTTCATACAAAATTTTTAATAAGAAACGTTTCTTATATTTAAACTTTTATTCTATCTGAACGGTTTACAATAATATGGATTCTACGGACCCCAGACCCAATGGGTATATGTTGCTCATTAGAGAATTCAAAACTTAAACTAACTTTTTTCGCCCTAAGCATGTTATAAAAATCATGTTGTCCGTCTGTCAGCATGATATCTCCTTTCGATTTTGAGTTATCATGCTGACAGACGGACAAACGGATATCAAATATTAACTAATTTTATGAATACATACCGATACAAAAATTTTGTAGCATCAATATTTTTAGCGTTACAAACTTGGGTCTAAAATTAGTATACTTTAATAAATATTTCATATATACAGAGTATAAAAATGGAAAAATTACACACATTATACTTGAGAGGGCTTACGGCAGTCCCTTGTAAGACCAAAAGGACTCGAATAATTTTAACCGGTTCCGAACAAGTAATTATTAAACAGATGATGGAGATTCTCTTTTGATGAATCAATAGCATCATAGGTTGGCAGTCATATTGGAACGTAACAAAGGGAAACTTAGAGCAAGCATAAAAAGGATAATTATCAGAAATTCTCGGTTTATAATAAAAAAACGGTTTATAATGCGATTATATTGTTTGAAAATTTTGGCATGTTGTTTGAAAGTCCATTGTTTTCGAAAACATCGAAATCGATAAGTTAATTTTTGTCGTGTGTTTACAAAGATTAATAAATTAATAATTTTTTCAAATTAAAGTGTACAATACTCTACTCAATATGAAAGTTATTGGTGAGGTCTTCGAACACCACATCCAACACGATTATATTGTAATTGTATTTGTCGATACGGTTTACGGAAGATATTTATTTCAAGAGTCCTTTTATGGTATAGTAACTCATTACTAGAATATTTTCCTTCGATATTTATGTTTCATAAACTAATTATGATCTGTTTATAATTAATTATATAATTACGTTCTTGTGTGTGTTTGTGTGTGTGTATGTGTGTGTATATGTGTGTGTGTGTGTGTGTGTGTGTGTGTGTGTGAGTAATAAATTGTCACATTGCAAAAGTATTTTTATGTTTATATTTCACATGCAAGATGCTTCAAAACTACCGCATGAAATGAACAGAGCGACATAGAGAATACAGTTTTAAGGAGAATTTTAAGTCTGCTGCTTTTATAACCAGTTTAAATTTAGATAATTTTAAGTTCAACTGCTTTTCTTAGAACAGATGTATCTGCGACAAGTTAGCCTTCTATGTAAGTGAATTACTAGGTATTTCACTTCATCGGCCTTTGGAAAACTGAAATTGTTGATTTTTACAGCTGGGAAAGTTTCCCTTCTTAAAGTGAAATGATGCTTGAACGGATTTGTGTTCATTTACTTGAATATGCTGCTTTTATAACCAGCTTTATATATTATTTAAACTATTTTGTAACCTTTGAGAAGCTACATTTAGGTCCACATCTATGGACAATAAAGCAGTATTATCTGCAAAAGTAACTGCAGTACATTTATCATCAATTTGTAAGCACGCGGTATAATCAAGCTGAGAGTTGGATCCAGGTATTAGTTTGTAGAGCAAGCTAGGGTGTCATACTTTATCGAACGCCGTTAACGACGTTAGCAGTCAACAACTGAAGCGGTACAAAGTTTTCTTCTTGGAAGCTTTTGGTATTTGCATTGACTATACGAAGCACTTGTTCTTCTGTCGAATATATCTCACGTAACACAAATTGGTGATTGGATAATACCTGCGACTCATTTAAAATGAGCTTTAATTTTTGTAGAAATAATTTTTCAAAGAGTTTAGATAGGTTTGATTTTCCTGGTTTTTGAATTATAATTATTTGTGATATTTTTTTTAACCGTCGCAATTATTTCGTTTAGAGAAAAAGCGTCGATTGTCAAGGAGCGTTAAAGCACCATTCAATTTCTTCGTCTGGAGCATTAAGTAAACTGGAAAAACTTCTTCAATTCTTGTGTTCAATTCTTCATTCAACTTAAAGGAAAGACGCTATGAGAATAAATTATGAATATTATAGAATCAACACTAAAATCTTCAACTCTACTTATTATTCAAATTATTATGCAGTAGTTTTGGCACACCCTGTATACGTATATAACATGTCTTTTGACATTTAAAATTCAACTCGATTTGGTAATTTTATATACAGTGTCAACGGATGGAGGTTATAATAAATTTCCCTTATTCTGAAAAGTATGTTTAAAACTTCTAAATATTGTACAGGGTAGTCAAAAATTTGGAATCACTATTTTTTTGGGGGGTAAACTACCCTTCCTTTTAATAAGTTCACAAAATGTTACTATGAAAAGTTGCTAGCAATTAATAACTATGACTATTATAACACCCCTAGATTTTTTTGTGGGTTAATCTCAAACAAAAAGTTTATAATTGTGATCTTAACGACGATGAAAATCTTTTAAAACAAAATATCACAGAAGCAGTTAATGAGATAAATGTCCATAATGTCCATACACTTCATAAGGTTTATAAAAAATTTAGAGTTTGAGTTGAAAAATGTGTTATAGTAATTTAAACTTTTGTTCAAATAAAAAATGTTTCAATTAAAGTACACGGATTTTCATGATATTTTGTGTATAATCATAGTTTTTAATTGCGAGCAACTTTTCTTAGTAACATTTTAACTTATAAAAAGGAAGGGTAGTTTACCCAAAAAAAAAAATTGCGATTCCAAATTTTAGACTAGGCACATTATTTAGAAGTTTTAAATATGCCTACATACATTTCAGAATAAGCAAAATTTATTAATAAACTTGTTTTCTTAAAATGCAAAAAAAGAAAATTTACAAGTATAGTTACCCCTATAAGTGGTGGACACACTGTATATGGATATCCGCCATTCTCTACTTTTTATAAGCATAACCTTAACGTAATATAGGTAAGGTGGTAACACAAACACATATTATTATACACAATACATATTCAACCCTTATAATTTTAGTAAAAGCTTTCCTAACTTTTAAAATATTGATCTATCAATGTTCCTAAATGTTAATAATCGTAAAGTATGTAAGCACATAAATAGGAAAATTTTATATGATTTTCCCGTAAATAAAACAAGATGAAGCTTTTTGAGCTGAAATTCAGGCAAAGGACTAATCTTAATCGCACTAATCTTATGAGAATAAGGTCTCCATCAAACTGGATTCTTTACCTATTGTGCTCAATCAATAGTCTTAGGCACGATGATCACAATGCATATACTTTTACATAGTGAGTATTCACATTTCAATACCGATTACTCAAAATATTTCGATTTGGTATTCGTCTTGCCAATTCGGGCAACCAGATGGAATTATAAACAAAACCAGAATAGTATTTCTATTCAACTCGTAATCAAGATTGCCTCGCATAATAAAAATGCAAATGCGAAGTACCTAAACTTAAAAAAAATAATTAAATGTCTAGTTGTGTTTTGTATTTATTTTTTCAGAATCAAATTTTACCGCCTGCGTTTACATTTTTTATTTGAGGTTAGACAGGTCGTTTATTATTATGACAAAAAAAACTTATGAATTATTTAGTTAATTTAATAATCTACGCAATTGAAAGTGACAAAAAATTAATAATTATAATGGGCAATCCTGATAAGGAAGATTTTAATCGGAATATTTTTATAGATCATATAGAATGATATGCAGATGTAATATTTTGCCATAATTATGGTTGTTAATTATATGCTGTTGATAGGGATTATCTATGATTAAATAATTAAGGTTGGCTATATTTGGATATATTATTTTTGTTTTGTTTAGGCATCCAAGAAAGCAATAAATAAATAAAAAAATTAGTAAGTTGAGTAAAAAGTAAACCAAACTTCATAAAAAATGAACTGAAAAGAAAAAAACAAGTCCAACAGTTTACTTAGCGACTTTAACAGTCGGGACCCATTATTAGACTGTTAAAGTCGCTATGTGAACTGTTGGTCTTGTTTTTTTCTTTTACAAACTACAAAAAACTGATCTAGGAAATTGGGGCAAAAATCGAAATTTATTTCCAAATATCCCAGAGTTCTCATTTATTATCTTCGATAATATTTATATATTATTATATGTTTCAGGTTCCTAAGCTCCCTGGGGTGCGAGATGAGGGCACATAAAATTACGAACAAAGACATAATTTTTAATTTAATGTAATCGTGTTCCACATTAAATCAAACTTTTTGAAGAGCAAATTCGAATTATATATTTGTTATGAACAAAATAACCAAACAACGGCTTTGTTTCGTGGCCCTTAAAAAGTTAAGGATCAATGAATAAGTTTATATGATATGTTTTCTTTTGTACATACAATTCAATCAAAGATCTTAAAGAATGCATTTCAATACTTAATGTTATTTACAAAAGTACAAAATAATGCCAGCGTTATTTTACCGTAAAAGTTTAGGACCAACAACATGATAAGCTTTCATGATATGTACCGTGTTTGAAATTAAAGATGTTGATGGGTACATTCAAGTATCTTATATATTATTTCGCTAGCACGTTTTTCTTTCATATAGCGATATTTTCCTTACTTCTTTATCAAATTCCATGACTTACTCACCAATTACAGGTTTATCGTGCTGGCTAGTGAGTAAAAATAGACAAACAGTCTAAAAATGTACCGACTCTTTTAAATTTGAGATTTAAAATCTCAAATGTAAAAGTTAGAAAATTAAGTGTACACATGTTCGTCTTATTTATTATACAGGGTAAACCAGCATATATGGTACATCAAGTACCATATTGAATTACCAGTATTGAATTTAGTATTTTCATTGGATGTACATATATCCAACAGTAGGAGATTTTTAATAAAAAATAATAACAATTAGTCCTGGAGCCATGGCTTATAAATATTCGGGATTACCTAATCTTTGAGACTGCATGTATGTTCTTTATGTCTAGTTGACTACTTCTGACATGAGAAAATTTTTGATTTTTGCCTGGAAAAGTTATTACGTTTGAAAGTTTACCTCACAGTAGATTTTTGCAAAAATATCAAAATAATAATACTTGTTTCAAAAGTTTTTGAATCAAAACATTAAAAGTGGAAGAAAAAAACTAGACTCGTACTTTTTTGTAAATAAAGGTATTTCATCTTGTATAATTTTTATTTTAAGTATAATTTTAAGAGCAACAAAAATAATAATACTTTCAGGTCTATTGATTTCATGGAACATTGAAATAATGTATGCGTTTTAAAAAAAGCTCACTACTTTTATCCAAACAGGCAATCAGACATATTACACGCTTGCATTTATATCGGAAATGATGAAGAAAATATAGGGACATACAAGCTCTTAGATATCCGACGTCTAACAGTCACAACAAACTTTTTCAAGTTACTATTTTAATTTATATATTTTTATTAAACGATACAAAAAAATTCAACCGTGAAGCACTAAATTGTCTGTAATAATAACTTTTTTGTATTTGAAGAATCCCAACAAGTATAATGACTGAAAATATTTTTCCCGGCAAAGTGTTTTTTTTCCTCAAAAATTAGTATTTAATGAAAAGCGATTAAAAGAAAATAACATTTTCTTATGTCCAACAAAAAAACACATTTACAACACTACCTGTTTGAAGTAATTTCATTTATTATATGCCTGGCCCCGGGAACATAAAACTATATTTTTCAAATATATTATTTCTCTCATTTACTTGTAAAGCAATAAAGCAATAAATATTTCATGTTAAAACGAACCAATAAAGGTTAAAATTTATCTAAACGGTCAATTACAATTTTTTACATTATTCAAAAATCTCCTACTATTTAAAAAATATTTGTATAAGGGTAAACCTTTATGTATGTAAACTTCGCCTCACGTGATCACGTGATGTACCAGTAATTCTGATTTACCCTGTATATCATAAAGAAGAAATAAACTAGTTACTTTTTTCTTTATTATTATACTACGGTTAATGCGATTTAAAGCTACAATTCCAAAACAAAAGTCATAATAATATGTGTCGTATTTGATGTTAAATCGGCCGTCTTCAAAGATATGTTCCAATTTAACATGTACTGGAGTAAATCTAAGCAAAAAAAGGCTGTTATATGGATTAAAAGTTCGAGCAGCGAAACTTTGGGGTTTTTCTTTTCACATCAAAATAAGTATTTTTTGAAATTTTTTACTTTCCCGGAGTGGTGCAACATGTTTAAAAAACAAAATGGCGTCAAAAATGGAATTTTTTTCACAAATTTTATCATTTTTATTTTATATTCGCAAAAGGGGACATCGGTGGATATCCAAATTTGGTAGGTTTGTAGTCCGTGTTAAAAACTACTCCTCATAATTTTTTGGTGGGGTTTCGTCCCTTCCCCTCCCAGTTATATATATATGTATACATACATATGGTAAAACAGTTCATTTGACTATAACTTGAAAAATATTCGATTGATTTTAATGAAACTAATATCAATAGTAGGTTTTATTACTTACAACTTTCGGTTAAAATTTTAGCGAAATCTGTTAAATAGTTCGGCCAAAATTTCCAATTTAAGGAATTGTTTAAAATGGCTGCCATTTTATGCCATTTTGTCCTACGAGGTTAAATTTTTTTTTAAATTGTAGCATTTTTTATTATCTTTCGATTTTATAATAAGTGGCTTACCCGTAAAATGACTCCTTGATCCATATTTTTGCGAAAAACGGAAAATTTAACACTTTGTGGAAATAATTGTTTGGGGGGTGTATGGACTGGCTTTGGGGGGTGTTTTTTGCTTTGGCATGAGAAAACTATTTTTAAAAGAGGTCTATATGGTTTATAGCAAAATTTTTAAGTTTTAACCCCCGCGCTGTAAGGGGGAAGGGGTGTATGAAATAAATGTATCTTAAAAAGTTTTAAAAAGAGGTCAAAATAGTTTAAAATGCTAAAGTAACCCAAAACTTTAGATGTTTTTATTAATAATTGCCCTTTTTACAACATCCACACCTCCCCCTCCTGCTTTCATAGTTTTTGCAAATTCTAAACTTTATGACGTATAAAGGGGTTTTGGGGGTCGCTGATCTCGAACTTTTGGCCCAAATAAGTGCACCCCTTAAAAATATTACATTATTTATTACCCCTTATTTGATAATCTATTGCAAAATTCGAGATCAGCGACCCCAAAAACCCCTTTATACGTCATAAAAATTTTGAATTTGCAAAAAATATGAAAGCGGGAGGGGGAGGGGTGGATGTTGTAAAAAGGGCAATTATTAATAAAAACATCTAAAGTTTTGGGTTTTTTTTTTTTTTAAATATATTTATTATACTGTATTTTCAACAGATAATGTTATTTATACAGTAAACTTAATAAAATAGAGTAATTGCATTGATACATATTGGTTATATTTGATTTGTGAGCCCTGAGTCTTGAATGAAGTTGAGCACTTTCTTGATGTTTTCGGTATTATCGGAAAGGATGTCTTTGATGTGGCCTATTATGTTATTTTTAGTTCGTTGGTTATTGAAGTTTTTACAGGTTAATAAGATGTGTTCTGTGGTGACAGGTTCGTTGCAGATTGGGCATATTGGAATTGGCTCTTTTTTGATCAGGTGTTGATGTGTGAGTTTTGTATGTCCAAGTCTCAGTCGCGTTAGTATCACTTGGTCTTGTCGGCCGAGTTGGGTTGAGGTTTTCCATAGGTTTGCATCACTTTTTATTTTCCTTAGCTTGTTGTTGGTGATGTTTTTCCAGTCATTGTTGCGCTTTTCTTCCAGTTTCTGTTTTATAAGATTGAGAACATCGTCTTTTGTAGATTTTCCTGCCATTACTCCTGTTTCATGCGCTTCGTCCGCTATTTTATCGGCATGTTCATTTCCACAGATCCCCGAATGACCTGGGACCCATAGAAATGTGATGATGAATTTTTTATTCAGTAGTTGATGTGTTTTAAATTGAATTTTTTGTATTATTGATATTTTATTGTATGGGTTTGTGATGGCTTTTATTGCGCTCATAGAGTCTGTGATAATAATAAATTTTTTATTATTATTATTATTATTATTTATTTATTTTTCTCAATGTGATTTAGCGCTTCGAATATGGCGATAGCTTCTGCGGAGAAGTTCGAAGTATGTGGTGGTAGTTTGTATTTATGTGCAGAATCTATTGTCGTAAACGCACAGGCCGTTGTCAGTGTTTTTTTTGAGCCATCTGTATAAATTTTTTTATATTGTTGGTATCCTTCTATTGTTTGATGAAATATTTGTTGAAAAACCTGTGTTGGAGTTGAGTTTTTTGGTTTTTCGCTTAGTGTGTTGTTTGTGTTTATTTCTTCACAGATCCAGGGAGGTGTAGGTTTTGAGTTTTGTGTTTTGTAGATGTTGGATAGGATTTCTTTATTGGGGAGGTTGAAGGATTGTATTGTATGGTCAATTTGTAGTGAGATGGGTTTCGGTAATGATTTTCTTTTTTTGTATATATGTATGTGGGGGTTGGTTATTATTTTTTTTGTTATGTCATGTTTCTGTTTTTCTGTTGCATTTATGAAGTATTTTAATGTTAGGTATTCTCTTCTTACCGATGGTGTATGTTCTCCTGCTTCACTGTATATTGATTTAACGGGGGTAGTTTTGTATGCTCCAGAAATAATTCTGAGGCAGGTGTTGTTGAGCGTGTCAATTGGTTTTAGTATAGTTTTTTTGGCCGCATTATAAATTTGGCATCCATATTCTATTTTTGGTCTGATCACTGTGCTATAATATTTAAAAAGAGTTTGGCGGTCTGCTCCCATGTTTCTGTTGGCAAGTATTTTGAGGATGTTTAGTTTTTTAAGTACGTCGCCTTTTAAAATATCAATATGGGTTTTCCAGCATAGTTTTTCGTCCATATGTAGTCCTAAATATTTGTGGTGTGTTGTGTTTTGTATTGGTTGATTATTTATGTGTAGCTGTAGGTTCTGTTTTTGTTTTCTGTGGAAACACATATATTTGGTTTTTTCGGTTGATATTTTAAGCCCGTTGGTGTCGCTCCACTTTTGTATTTTGTTTATGGTTTTTTGTAGGTATTTTTGAGCATATTGAGGATTTGGGGCGGATATGTATACGGTGAGGTCATCCGCGTATAGTAGTACATTGGCAGGGAAGGTGATTTTTTCCGGTAAGTCGTTGATTGCTATGTTGAATAGCATTGCTGACAATACCGAGCCCTGGGGTGTTCCATTAATTTGGTTATGTGTGTCCGATGTTTCTGTGTGCACTTTTACGTTAAAAGTCCTTTTCTGTAGAAAGTCTTGGATATATGTTGGAAGGTTGCCTTTTATGTCCCATTTTTTTAGAGTTGACAGTATTTTGTATTGCCAGGTGGTGTCGAAAGCTTTTTCGAAATCGAAAAAAACGGCATATAAGTTGGAACGATTGGCAAAAGCATTTTTTATGTCTGAATCCAGTATAGTGAGGCAGTCGAGTGTGGACTTATTTTTTCTGAATCCATATTGTTTTGCATTGAGTAGTTTTTTTTCCTCTAGAATCCAGGTAAGTCTTTCATAAATCATTCTTTCCATTATCTTTTGGATGTGATTGATTAGTGATATTGGTCTATAACTACTGGGTGACAGTTTGTTTTTGTTTTCTTTGTATATAGGGATTGTGGTTGACTTTTTCCAACATTCCGGAATTTTCCCCACTTTCCAAATGTCGTTGAAAATTTTTAGGATATTGTCAATTGCTGTGGGGTGCAAATGCCTGATGGTCAGTATATTTATGTTATCCGGGCCGACTGCCTTGTTTTTTATTTGCTGGAGAGCTACGTTGAATTCATGTATGGTGAAGGGACTGTTGTAGTCGAGTTGTTCATTTGTGTTGAATTTTAGAGTTTCTTTTTCTTTTGTAGATTTGTATGTGATAAAGTTTTGACTGTATTGCGCATTGCTCGAGACATGGGAAAAGTAGTTTGCTAGTTGGTTTGCTATTTCTTTGTGATCTACGGATATGTTATTGTTGATTTGTAGTGCATTGATTTTTTCTGTGTATTTTTGTCCGGTGTTAAATCTTCTAATGTTTTGCCATATAATTTTGTCTGGGGTGTCTTTGTTTATCGCTTGAATAAAGTCGTTCCACGTTTTAGTTTTTTGTTCATGAATTTCTCGGCGAGCATTTGAGCGTGCTATTTTGAATTGCTCAAAATCATGTGTACTTTTTGTTTTTTTGAATTTTCTTAAGCAAGCTTTTCGCTTTTTCAATAGATTTCCTATGTCGGTTGTCCACCATGGTACTTGTTTTTTCGTTTGCGTAATTTTTTTTGTGGGTATATATTTTTGTATTGCCGTATGTATTGTGGTGTATAATTCCTCTATGTTTTTTGAAATTTTGTCTTCATTGTCCTGCGGGTCTTGGGTTTGCTGAGTTGGTATTTTTGTGTTGAGTGTAAAGTTTTCCCAGTCCGCTTTTTCAAATATTTGTTTTGTTCGTGTATATTCTTGTATCTGTGTATTTCGGAATTTTATGTGTATCGGGTAGTGGTCGCTAGAACAGAGGTCAGAATGTGTGTTCCATTCTACCTTCGTTGTGAGATTTGTTGAACAAATCGTTACGTCTATAGCAGAGAAGGTACCTCTTGTTGTTAGGTGTGTTTTGTTTCCATTGTTAATTATGGAAATGTCATCGTTATTTAGTAATAGTTGTTCCATAATTTTACCCCTATGGCATGTTTGTTTACTACCAATTGTTGTTAAGTGTGTGTTTGTGTCTCCCAGAAGGAAGAATGGTTTTGGTAGTTGGTCGATTATGTTTTGCAGGTCGTTTAGGGAAAATTGTTTATTTGGTGGTATGTAAATGTTGCAGATTGTAAATGTTTGTGTTTTCGTAAGGTGAATTGTGGTTGTAATTGTTTGTAGTTCGGTTTGTATTTGGATTTCGTTTGAGAATATGTTTTTGTGTATATATGTTGCGACACCTCCGGATGCAATCTGCCCATCTTGATTGTCGAATCTATATTGTTTGTAGTTTTTTAATGGGGCATTGTGTTTTGGAAGGAGGTGAGTTTCTTGTAGACATATAACGTATGGCTGGTATTGGTTTATTAGTAATTTTAGTTCATTTTTTTTGTTATGAAATCCGTTTATGTTCCATTGTAGCATTCTATGTTCCATTGGAATGTTGTTCTTCGCTTTCGGAGCTGACAGCTGTTTCGTTAGAGTCCGATGATATATCTGTGTTTTTTGATAGTTTGTTTTTTAGTTTAGTAAGAGCCATTTTTACTGATCTGTTTTTTTGTACGTTTATTGTGTTGTATAAAATGTCTATTGTGTTTATGATATGCTCTGGTGTGGTATTGAATTTTTTGATTACTGGGTCTATTTTTTGTATTCGGTAGGTGTCAGTAATAAATTGCTTGAAATCGTTGAAATTAAAGACAAATCTTTCTGGTTCTTTTTCTATTGGCTCTTGGAATATGTCAATGTTTTCTAGAATGCTGTTTTTTGTTTTGTTTTTTGTTTTAGTTTTGGGCTGTTTGGATGTATTTATTTTTTGTTGTATTTTGTTTTGTGATGTATCGATCTGTGGTGTGTTGATATTGATTTGTGTTTGGTGTGTTTTGTCGTTTGGTTGTTTCGGTTTTTTGTGTGTTGTGGGTGGGGGTTCAATTTCGGATTCGGGACTGCTTGAGTGAACCCTTTTTTTATCTTGAGTGTTAGGTGTGCAGATCTCGTTTGTGTTTTCTGTTTGCATATTAGTTGATGTTGTTTGGTTAAGTTCTGTGTTATTTTGTGTGTGAGTGGTAGTGTGGTCTGTTGAGTTTGTTGTTTCGGGTGTTGGTGTTTGATTATTTTTTGATTCTTCTGTATTTCCTTGAATGTTTCTACATCTGTCTTTTGTGTGCCCATGTCGATTACAATTTTCACATTTTTCAGTGTTTAGATGTATTCTATGTGTTTCGTCTTCATTTTCTATTATAAATGAGTCCGGGATAGGGTTTTCGGGTTGTGGCAAGTAATATACTTGTCTTCTGCCACTATTTATGTGCACTAATTCTGGATTTGTCAGTTTGATTCGGGTTATTGGAGACGTAATTTTAACTCTATGCATTGTTAGTTGCTGTATAATTAATTCGTTCGGTATGTTTGGTGGTACGCTAATGATCATCCGTTTTGTCGGAGCTATTAGCTTTCTAATGGGTACTTGTTGCCCTTTGATTGTTATGTGTTTGTATACGTCTGTTATTTCGTCCGCCAATTCTTTAGTCTTAAGATATATGCATATACGGCCAAAGCTCATAGGATAGGCGTCTGTTACATGCTTGATATCTATTATGTTTTTTAGTGCAAGTATATGGTCTGTGAATTCAATATTTTCCATTTTTTGTATAACTATTGCATTGTGTTTTGATGGATACGTTTCAGTTTTAAGAATATTTGAATATGTTGATGTGTTTTGGTTTTGAGTTTGGTTAGTTTGTGTTGGGGTAGTTGTTGAGCTTGTTGGATGCATTTTGGATAATTTTGTTTGATTTTGAGGTGGTTTTGATGTAAGTATGTTTTTTTTTTGGTATTTGGTATAAAAATAGTTTTAAGTTGTTTGTTACTACTCACACAAGGTGAGTAGATAGGTATGTATTGATGTTGACAGCTAGTAGATACTAGTTGTTTGTATCACATTTATATTATTATTAACTGATGTTTATATAATATATTTTTTTGGTAATTTAAACTGAGTTTGATCACAAACAATTACATGTATTCACTGTTTCACTGTTAGATTCGTACTTTTGTTTTTTCTTTTGGGTTACTTTAGCATTTTAAACTATTTTGACCTCTTTTTAAAACTTTTTAAGATACATTTATTTCATACACCCCTTCCCCCTTACAGCGCGGGGGTTAAAACTTAAAAATTTTGCTTTAAACCATATAGACCTCTTTTAAAAATAGTTTTCTCATGCCAAAGCAAAAAACACCCCCCAAAGCCAGTCCATACAACCCCCAAAAAAATTATTTCCAGAAAGTGTTAAATTTTCCGTTTTTCGCAAAAATATGGATCAAGGAGTCATTTTACGGGTAAGCCACTTATTATAAAATCGAAAGATAATAAAAAATGCTACAATTTAAAAAAAAATTTAACCTCGTAGGACAAAATGGCATAAAATGGCAGCCATTTTAAACAATTCCTTAAATTGGAAATTTTGGCCGAACTATTTAACAGATTTCGCTAAAATTTTAACCGAAAGTTGTAAGTAATAAAACCTACTATTGATATTAGTTTCATTAAAATCAATCGAATATTTTTCAAGTTATAGTCAAATGAACTGTTTTACCATATGTATGTATACATATATATATAACTGGGAGGGGAAGGGACGAAACCCCACCAAAAAATTATGAGGAGTAGTTTTTAACATGGACTACAAACCTACCAAATTTGGATATCCACCGATGTCCCCTTTTGCGAATATAAAATAAAAATGATAAAATTTGTGAAAAAAATTCCATTTTTGACGCCATTTTGTTTTTTAAACATGTTGCACCACTCCGGGAAAGTAAAAAATTTCAAAAAATACTTATTTTGATGTGAAAAGAAAAACCCCAAAGTTTCACTGCTCGAACTTTTAATCCATACACAAGGCGTAATTTCACTCTACTAATGTGTCACATTTACACGGAAGACAAAACGGCCGCCTCGTTCGTTCAGTATTAAATCTATATTAACAGTTTCTATGTTCACATCTTGCTATATGACAGACAATATGATATATAAGTTGTGGTTATTAAACATATTATTTGAGTGTATGTTTTTGAAATATTTTCAAAAACTTTTGGTAAATTTTGATAACTTATAATAATATCAGTAACTTTGTATAGCACGGGATTACACGTGTTATTTTATAACTCAGCTTTGTCAACTTGATATTTTAACGAAATTTGTCAAGAAACCGTTGATAACAGACGTACATAGTCTTAAAAGAAAAGATTAAATCTAATTTTAAATAAATAATAAAGACGTATATAATATAAAGCTGATTACTTTTGAATCCAGTCAATTACGGAGATAATCGGTGCTACAACTAGAGTTAATCATTAAAACATAATTTAGTTATAATAAAAATGAATATCCAATTTGGTATGACAGCCAACCAGTTATACTTTCCGTCATAAATGAATTTCTAAGTGCTTGAGGACCCCGCAAGATTAAAACCCTAAAATATGCCTTGGAACATTTTTAATTTCCGACCAAAAGCTCTCACGGCTACAAAATTTTGTAAGGGGTAGTTTTTTATAATTTATTTGGTATTTTCAGACTTTTTATGACTTTTTCAGAGATAGTTTTACTTCACATATTCTTTTTCTGAATTTCAAACTAAATATAATGACTTCCAGAAGAGACTTATTTCAACAAGGGATATACTAAATTTTGAACATTATATGACGGTGGCTGAAATTGAACTGGATTGGTGACATCGCGTCATACTCCTTGAATCGTTTTAAGTAGTTTTCTAAGCATTGGATTAACAACTTGTCCCATTGTTACTTAGTTTAATACGAGTATTTTTTGGGATTTGCGTCATCTTTTGTCTTAGGATTAACGATATGAGCCGGGTAGATACCCAATTCCAAACCATTCGATAAACTAAAAAAAGAACGGCATGTTTATGTTCAATATTTGTTCTAATATTTCACATTTTAAAGATAATATGTGACAGACAGTAGAAAGGGGGAGGGCTTAAATATTGAGACATTTCAATCAATACCAATTTCTTCTTGCTTACGCTTAAACGAATTGAAAAAATTAAATTAAATTCTAGGATATATATAGTACCAGGATGATTTAACACGGAAGAACCGATTAATGAAAACGTGAGCTAAGGGAAGCATAGACACTCCATAAAGAAAATTTCATTTTTCAATATTTGCATGGCTCAACTATAGCCAGGAGTTGGCAGGATTTTTGAACATGCTTATATTGGCTTGGTATATATCTATGTAGGGGAACTGAAAGACAAACTGAAATTTTGCATCAAGGACCGGTGATAATAGAATAATTTAAAAAAATTATGATTGTCCCAATCATGATATTCGGAAATTACATTTTTTTTCCAGAACTCAAGAGTAGAAAATTAATAATAGTTTAAGAAAACTAAAAAAACATGCTTTTGTAACAAGAAAGAAAGAAATTATTAATCAGAAAAAAATTATTTTATCGCAAAAAAGCGTTGGATGGTTTTTAAGATATTTTATGAAGACTCGGACTAGGACTCTTACCAATATCTGTTACTAATGTATTTATAATAATTGAAATCTAGCATTCCATGCTTTTTTACGCTGAAGGTGCTCTTCAACAATATTAATTAACATTTCGAGCCCATCTCCATGGTCACGAAGTGTGTACCCTAAAAAAGTTTTTCCCTATTCGGGGTACTGAACTATTTTACTCATTCATCCAATCAAATATTGAATAAATTGAATCATTACAAATGTATTTTATTTGAATTTCTTTATGATTTACGTTTACAAATATTTTTAATTAACTAATAAAAATCAAACACATTTATTCAAAAGACAAATGTTTCAATACCTATTATAAATAATATCCTTTATAGATGATTATATAAAATTAAATTAAATTTGTTATAAAAATTGTTATTTAAAAATAAAAACATATTTTGTTATTCAAACACTAATTGGTTACATATAGTTTAACCCTCTGTTAGTGAAATAAAATCGTCTTTAGAAGTACAGAAAAACTAACACAATAAGAAGCTAAAAATGGTATTATATATAATAGAAATTATTATTCAAAAAAGTTTCAAGGTATTATAATTCCATCCTTCGGGCATTATATTCCATTAAATCCTATCAAAAAACTAGGAACAAAATAACTTGTTAAAAGCACAACTAAAATAAAACGCTTTTATTAAAATATAAACTAAGAAATACTTTTATTAAAATATAAAAAAAGAAATCAGATTCGGAGTATTTAAAACAAATGAACATATGTGTCAAAAATTATGTTTTTTTATGAAACAATCTCATTTACAAAATATATGAGGTGTTTCTGACAAATTAAATTAGTTGTATAAACCAAATATAAATTCAATTAATTAAATTAGTTGTTTAACTTTTAAATAGCAGAAGAATGTTATGCATATTTTGATTAAAATGTAAATAAAAGTTTGATCTTTTGAAAAGATGTAAGAAAGGCAAGATAGCCACCTTAGATAGCCACAGTGATGTATACGAAAAACAGTTTCAAACAAAAGTAATTTATTCATTGTGTTGAGACTTACTTTTTGTCTTTTGAAAAGATGTAAGTAAGGCAAGATAGCCACCTTAGATAGCCACAGTGATGTATACGAAAAACAGTTTCAAACAAAAGTAATTTATTCATTGTGTTGAGACTTACTTTGTGTCTTTTGAAAAGATGTAAGTAAGGCAAGATAGCCACCTTAGATAGCCACAGTGATGTATACGAAAAACAGTTTCAAACAAAAGTAATTTATTCATTGTGTTGAGACTTACTTTGTGTCTTTTGAAAAGATGTAAGTAAGGCAAGATAGCCACCTTAGACAGCCACAGTGATGTATACGAAAAACAGTTTCAAACAAAAGTAATTTATTTATTGTGTTGAGACTCATTTTGTGGAATTCCATATTCAAATTAAAACAACAAATGTTATTTTTGTATTTTATTTATTTTTGTAAAATCCACTGTTTTAAAAAATTTTCAAAAGAAAAACTAATTGCTGTACATGTATTCGATCTATTTGATCATCTTCAGAACATAAAAGTTTTATTTTTTACATTTAAACTTTTGTACTATCTCTAAAGGTTTACAAGATGGGTCCCACGGACCCAAGAACCACAAACAGACAGACAGACGGACAGACATACAATCGGAAAAGTATTAATTAGGTGATTTTATGAAGACCTATACCAAAATTCGTAGCATCAATGTTTTTCAGCGTTACAAACTGGGCACTAGGCTTAGTTTATCTTGATATATTTCATATGCATATTCATGTTATAAAAAATGTCAGAACATAAACAAATTCTTCAAAACTATAGAAAACTATATTATCTTAATTAAAAGCAAGGGGAGCGTTTGGGAACTTTATATTTTATCTTTGAAAATAATTTATTTTTTAAAGTGTCATTCCTGGTACTACCTCATGTGAGGTACCTTAAAACTTAAATTTAACCCTTATAGTTTTGAACTTATTGTGTTCAATCTCTCTGATAAAAATATTGATCATATTTTTTCTATTTAAGAGTGTTATTTTTTTATTTATTTATTACAAAACGAGCTATTAGCTATAATATATTAAAATAATCCACTCTGTATATATATTGTTGCTAGGGGAAAGATCAACTTTCATTTACTGAAACTTAAGCACTCTGTAAAAATTATGAGATATTTTCTAATGATCAAACATGGAATTTAGCGGTTTTTATAAAGTGTTTCATAAAACTTTCTGTATATTAATAAGCTTTCTGTATAATTTCATATGTGAATATTAGTAGATCGAAGTTTAAATAGTTGGATTTTTATTATCAAAATTATTTGTCAGGTAATTTCAAATTAAATAGATAAAGATACAGGTTATCAAACTTTACTTTTGAAGAAATTTGAATTATTTGTTTTATAATTCATTTGATAGCGTAAAAAAAAAATTGCCCACAAATAAACAAGTAAATTAATCAATTAGTGTATTTTCATTTTGTTAATGATCTAGAGAAAAATCAGAATACGACAAATAAAGGATTAATAGGATTATATAACAAATAATAAAAAGTTAATTGATTTAGATATGCAAAGTAGACATTTGGGAAGGTGACTCAAAAAAAGTAAGCATTTTTATACCATATATATGAAATATACATAGTATATTAAGTTTTATACCATGCATATGAAATATACATAGTATATTAAGTTTTATACCATGCATATGAAATATACATAGTATATTAAGTTTAGTCTCAAGTTTGTAACGCAGAAAAATATTGATGCTACGAAAAAAATTTTGGTATAGGTGTTCATTAAATCACCTACTCATAGTTAACATCCACGATTTTTTCTAACTTTTTTGTTCTAATTTTTTCGATTCGTAATTTTATGTAGAAAGTTTACTGAAAAAAATGAAATGGCGCTAAAAAAAATTGCAAAAGTTATAAACAATTAAGTGAAAAATAAAATAGGAGGTTCAGTTTTTTTTGAATAACTCAAAAAATATTGAAAATTTTCGAAATCTGAAAAAAGATCCAAAAAGATGAAGAAATTTCCTAAAATAAAGTTTCTACTGCCGAAATTGTACCTCTAATATTTATAATTTTTACAGAGCCTTGAAAATAGCGCAAAATATGACGCATTTTTAAGCAACAAATAAATTTTTTTAAGAAAAATTTTTTTTATTTTAAATCATAATTTGTGTTAATGAACATATTGCAAAAAAAAATTTCCGATTTACTCATAAACAATGTATTTGTTTATAACAATTTTTTAAACAACAATTGTAAAAAATTTTTAAAAATTATATTTATGTAGCTTTTAATTATAAAAAATTAAAACAATAAAAAAATTTTAAAAAAATAGTTTTTTTCATTACTTTTTTTCATTTGTTATAATATTCAAATGTAAATAACAAATTGAAAAATCAAAATTTTAAAATTTTAAAACCGGTAATTTATTTGTAAGCTTAATAAGAATAACTTCACGGAGGGGAAAAAATTCTGGGGTTTTAATTTAATAATTATCGGAGATTTTATGATAACATTCTATATAGAAAAAATTGTTAGTTAACAATTACATAACTAATGTAAAAATTATCAAAAAAATTTTTCAACCACGGATTATTGTTTATTCATGTATCTCAAAACTACATTATTTTTTTTATTTATTAATATTCATATTTTATATGTTTAAATAATTTTTTTTGTTAGTAGGTCTCAAAGACAGAACGCGCGCGAGAGCCAAACTTGTCATATTTTGCGCTATTTTCAAGGCTCTGTAAAAATTATAAATATTAGAGATACAATTTCGGCAGTAGAAACTTTATTTTAGGAAATTTCTTCATCTTTTTGGATCTTTTTTCAGATTTTGAAAATTTTCAATATTTTTTGAGTTATTCAAAAAAAACTGAACCCCCTATTTTATTTTTCACTTAATTGTTTATAACTTTTGCAATTTTTTTTAGCGCCACTTCATTTTTTTCAGTAAACTTTCTACATAAAAGTACGAATCGAATGACACCTATTTCGTAATTTTCGGAGAATATACAAAAAAGTTAGAAAAAATCGTGGATGTTAACTAGACTATTAGTCCATTTCCGTCTGTCTGTCTGTCTCTCGTCTGTCGTCTGTCCGTCTGTCATCACGATTACTCAAAAACGAAAAGAGATACCAAGCTAAAATTTTTATAGTGTGGTCAGGGCGAAAAAAGTGAGGTCGAGTTCGTAAATGAGCAACATAAGTCAATTGGTTCTTGGGTCCGTAGGACCCATCTTGTAAACCGTTAAAGATAGAACAAATGTTTAAATGTAAAAAATGTTCCCAATAAAAAAATAAACAACTTTTGTTTGAAACATTTTCTTGTGAACATCACTGTTTACCCACGAGGGTGCTAATTAGGTGCAAATTTTATAGTGTGTATTATTAATATGGGAATATCAGTTATATGTGTGTATGGGAATATCAGTATTATTTAAGAGTGGATATCTTTCTTTATTTACGTGACGTCAAAAAACAAACGATTGCGTCATCAACACTGTTTATACAAAGTATTTTAACAATTAACTCAGTCAATTGTTTGTTTTCACTTGTTTTTGTTGAAAATAGAACATTTAGAATCTACAAATTAAGAATTAAAACAATATTTTGAATTAAATTGAAACGGCTAGTGAAATTTTACGTGGTTTTTTTTTACATTGCATCAACAGCTGATCAGTTTCACGTTAAGATGGCGACTTTCATGGTAACCAGCACTCAAAATTTAAAAACAGTAACAGGGCGTTTCACTAAAAATATTTTCCGATTTTTACTTAAAACACATATTTATTATATCTAAATATATAAAAATTCCGTTTCTCGATGCTCGTTCACGCTAAGGTCCGAAACAATTGAACCAATTTGAATGAAATTTTGTCGATGTGTATTTTTTGGTCGAACTTATATCCCGCAAGCACTCGCGTTAGAAGTAATTATCACGATCGATTTAAAACATAAATAACTTATATTTTTAATTGGTATCTATATGTTGTTGAAACTTTTTCTATCTTCATCTATTTTCGAATTAAAAATTTTGCAGATTTTTTCAACCAATCTACAGTTTAAGACCTTCAGAAATTGTGAAAATTTCTCTCATCGCGAGAGTAAAGTTGTTAGCAAAAACACATTATCTTCGAAAATTTTCGAATCTGTTCTTGTACTTTCGTTATTTTAATATAAGTCGTACTATGTAAATTAAAAATACTTTTGATAGAAATATGATGAAATTGGTTAAAATAAATTTAATTAAGTACTTAGATTATTTTTCTGCTCTAATATTTTTACCTTCAAACATCATTCAATATATAATCACGTTATCAAACTATTTTTAAATAGCTAGTCCATTAACAAAACTTATTTATATAAAATTATGTAGATGGTATGATTTATAAAGTTAAAGAATATTTTACGGGCCAAATATTTGACGCATGTGCAGAATGCGTGAGCAAATCTCTCGACTAAAGATTGTCTGTTTGAATTTCAATACTTAATTCTTCCAATTAGTAAGTGTTCAGACAAAAGAAAACATGTTCCTTTCTTTTGAATAAAAGTAGTACTGTAAAATCATCACCTTCCCAAGTCAATCCTTATCAGTTTTATTTATAATATAAATCTAATACGACAAACAAAGGATTGCTTTTGATGCATGTATTCTTAGAAGGCCTTTTAATTTGAAATTTTACTATTATATTTCTTTAGCAGAAAATACGAATTGAAAAAGCAATTCTGCAAATTAAGAAACAAAAGCTTTCACTTTCTTTTAGTATAGTTTTCGTTTAAAAATTTTGTCTATTAGCTAAAAATAGTATATAGACAAATTCGTTTCATAACAAAGACATTTCAAAAAACTCATTCTCAAAATACCTTTTTTTATCATAGAATTTTTTATTTTTTATAAAATTAAATTTTTTTTTATTAATGGCAATTTTTCCCATATATGTATAACATACACGAAATACAAGTTGCCTATCTGCTATGCCATTTTATTGGACATTTCGATTGCACCAAATGTCCGTCATCAAATTAGCAACGAGTAATCACATACGCAATAAGAGTAATTACGATTAAATAATTCATACTGATGAATAATATTCATGATTTACGAATAATATTTACCACCTACGAAACAGATTCCACCAGGTTTTAGCAAAAAGTGAGCGGTTTATTTCATTTTCGTTAAATAAGAAGTTGCATGGTTTTTAACTTTATATTTTTTCAAAAGTTACTAAAAATCTCCGAGCTTCTAAACTAATATTCATAATTTGACAAATTTGGTATCGTCAGAAACGTCTTAATCGTTCGCTGCTTATAAAATATGTACCCTCATATTATATTGAATACGGCGCCCTCTAGAGGACATAAAACTATGATAGCACTTTTCAAATATATATATATATATATATATATATATATATATATATATATATATATATATACTAGCGGCCCCGACGGACGTTGTCCCGTAAAAACGTAACTCCAATTCATGAATACCTATACTACGTTTAGCCTGTCCGCTAAACCCCAATTTAACTCCTATTTATTGGAGTGGCCTGACCTTCGACCTTTGGCCTGACCTTTGATAGTAGAGCTCGCTGCGCTCGCATATGGCTCTAATAAATGCCTATTGACAATACCTGAATACTATTAAAAATACATAGTACACATAGTATACATAATGTGATATGATTTATATGCGCTCCCACCATTTAATGAAATTTCATTTTTTTGGTACGGAGCCCTCAAAAACAGTTGTACTGGACCAAATTGTAAATCTAAACCATTCTCGAATCTCCACGAACACACACAAAAAATTTCATCAAAATCGGTCCAGCCGTCTAGGAGGAGTTCAATTACATACACACGCTCACAAGAAATATATATATTAAGATATATTTTTTTTTTTTTTTTGTTATACTTTCTTTACGAAATTATAACCCCAAAATGGTTTAAATAAAATTAAGTTCGAAAACTAAAACCCCGACAAATACAGAATCGCGCTCTTAAAAGTATGAAAACAAGAAAATATATTCATCTGAAATTGTTATGATAAATAAATTCGTCATTACAGTCGGGGGATCTCTTTTTGGTTTTGTGGAAAACTTTAGTCTTAGAGATCCCCCGACTTTAGGTAATGACGATGTTACTTATCGATTAACAATTTCAGATGAAAATATTTTCTTGTTTTCATACTTTTAAGAGCGAACTTTATTTTATTATTAATAATTAATAACAAAATAGAATTGTTAATTTAAAAAAAAAAATTACTTATGATGAAATATTTTTTATTTATATAGAATTTGTGGAGAAAAAAAATTAATGCAAGTTCTATTATTGATTATTAATATTGACATACTTTTGTCACTTTTTTATTGTACCGATAATTTGGTCGGTTTCACTCACAGTGACACTAAATAAAAGTTCCTTGAAATTATTAGACACATAATATACTACGAAACCAACAGTTAATTATATAAAATAAAGCTATTTTTTAGAATGCCTTAATTGTGTACGAATATATTTCAAACACCTTATTTTCACTTCATAAACCACAATAATGAACTTCCTCCTCTAACAACGACCATTTATTAATACTTGTTACTTAAATAACAAACCAACAGATGGTATAAATAAAAATACATAAATAAAACAGTACATCGCACCGCATCGTTGCGTTGTCGTTGATTTATTTGATGATTGACTAGATATCATTTCCAAGTTGATTTTACACTATAAAAACTCTGTGCACTTTTTATTGATGAAATACTACCCCTTGGACTATAAAATAAATCATCACCACTGCAAACAGATTTAATATCATCATTGATCACAGTTGAAGCTTTATGTGTATGCGTGTGCGTATCTAAAGATGGTCTAGTTGTTATTTTATTAGCCGATGTAATACTATCGTACAAAATATGATCATCGGTGTCAATTGACCATGTATCATGAAAATAATCACCATTGTCATAGATCACCTCACCATTATTTTTAATTATTGATTTTTGTGTTGTTATTACATTATTATTACTTAAATTATTTACTCTTGTCTCCGTCGAACTGCTTCTTGTTTCATCTGGTGTGGATATTTTTCGTGTATCACCCCGACAGAATGTTAAATGTTGACCCATTGTTCTACTGTGCAATCAAATTTTCTGAGATTCGTATTTCAAATGCGTTTTTATTTATTTTATTTTAATATTAAAATCATGCTTTTGATGTAACTCGAATATTTTAAATATATTTTATTTTATAAACCGATCTGTTTTGTAAATCGGTGCTGTCGCGACAATTTACTGTTTGGAAAGAAAGATTATTTGTGCGAACTTTGTATTATTACCACCTCAATGTGAAATTTGTTTTTTATCATTTACTTCATAATAAATGCTTTTTTGAAAAATTTCAACATGTAACAGGAAAAGGATCTGTTATGTCTTATAAAAAAGTAAATTTATTTCCAAATTAACTGATACTTGTTTGCTTCGCTAGACGATACGAACTTTCTTCAAGAGCAAGTGAATACAAACTATTGACTAAGTTAATTGTTAAAATACCATGTATAGACAGTGTTGGATTATGAAATTGTTTGCTTTTTTACTTTTTAAATAAAAAGTATTATTTTAATGTTTTGTCAAATTTTTACCCAAAATTTTGTGTAGTAAAAAATTATTATATGAACCTATTTTATTTATGCAGATAAACAACAACATTCTAAACAACATTTCCGTTAATAATAAATATATATATATATTGTATATTGTTTACTGGTTCGGAGATAAAACCAAAAAATGTGCAACAATTGAAAACGACCCCAAAATGCGACTATGTGTTACCTTGGAAACTAAAACTTTTTTAATCGATTTAGCTTGCATTGAATTTCGAGAATATTTTGAAATTAATTTACAATCCGTCAATTTATATTTTTTGTGAAAAAATAAATGTTTTCCATTCAAAAAAATGAGTTGTGAGTTATCAGGTGAAGTTAAACATAACAGAGATAATTTAAAGTAAGAACAAGGAAATTTTATTTTATGTCATGATAAATATCTTGACCAAGCCAAATGACGGTAATGTACGAACATATTGGGTTGACTACTAAATCAGAAGTATGTCTTTCTTAACTAATATTATAATTAAATCATAAAGTATAATTGTTTCATATTTTTAAGAGCATGATTTTGTAGAAGTTGGGGTTTTAGTTTTTGAACTTTATTTTATATCTTGTATATTTTTCATTTTTTTGGAATTTTGGTTTTTTTATAGCAAATCGACTACAAGTCACACTGAATATTTAAAAAATAGACGGAAGAAAAAAACACAAAATGATCTTACAAAATTTAAGCAAATCTGAGTAAAAAAGTAAGCGATATATTTATAATATACGAACATACGATAGGAACTAGGTGTTGCAATGAAAATATTGACGTTTTTCGATTTTTCGTACTGTAAAACAAAGATTGAGGGTTGCAATAAAAAAGTTGAAGTTTACCGATTTTTCCCCTATCCTTCAAAAATTTTACGTTAAACTTAAAACCCGTATCTCTTGTGTCTAGAAATCCCTCAGAATTTGTATACATTAGTCAGTCAGCTTCAAATGCTATACATTATTTAAGACTCGCTTTAATTGCAAAGGGATTCCTGCCTTGACCCCCGCGGCGGCCGGCGTTCTTGGCTCCGCGTCACAGAAAATAACATTCTTTGAATTTATACGTAGTTTGAAAATCCCCCTCCTAAAATTTACCTCCCTCAAAAAATAATTTTTCGCCCTCCAAATTGTTCTCAGCGGAGTCTCAATGATGACATAATCAGTAATTTTTATGGCCGTGGGGCTCCGGACTAATATATATTGTCTATTCTATCCAAACAAATCAAGAGTATAAAAAGTAAGGGAACCAAATATTTGAAATAGTGTGTTTTTTATGCTGAAAAGAAATTATTTTTCCTTCTAATATTTTGGGTCAAGTAAATATTAGTTGATTCAAATTGACTTTTTTCTTTATTTATTATGCTTCACTTCTGTGTGCATTTTGCGCTAGATTCTTACGTTTCGGAGCAATTTGACAAACATTAACAATTTTATTTAAGGTATTCTTAATTTTTTATTTATTTTTAACATACTGTACTCATTCAACCTATCTTTTATAAATGATATTTTTAAAATTATGGGACCTTAAGCTTATGGCATGTATATATCACATGTATATGACCAAATGTATTTTAGGAATTTTAGGAAAAAGTACCGCACCTTTTTTACATTTGCTCAATGCAGATTTTGTGACGCAGGTTCTAAACAGAAGAAGAAAAAGAATATGTGTACTTATGTATGCTCGTAAGAATTTATACTTTTTTTGCACTAGCAAATATAATAATTTATAAATAATGTAAACAAATAAAACACACTCTAGTCAACATCAATAATCCTTGTCTATTGTGAGTGATATTTCGTTTATCTACTGACTCAAGTTGTAAAATTGTAACTAACTTCAACATGTAGTTTGCGTATCACCCTGTGCGCGCGCGAATAACAATTCACTCTCATAATTTTTTCATAATGCGTCTAAAGAAGCTTAACTTACAATATCGGATTTTTATATAATGAGACCTGAAAGACACTGTACAACATAATTATCATCAATACAAAAAAGGTAGATATTGACTTATTTTTATATTATAAAAGTATGTTGTTTATTGATAATAAAATTTTTATCTTACCCCAAGCTATTAACATTTTACATTAATTTATCAATTTTTATGATCATAATTCTATTTATTAAAAATATTATAATAATAATATCTATTGACAATTAATTATTACGTAGACGTTAAACATATAATATGTATGTATTCTAATATTATAATATTCCTGTTTTAATTTAATTAACATATAAAAATCAATATTTTTATATTATTTTATATTAGGTAGCTATTACTTATTTCATTAATTTATTAGCGATTATTTATTTAACCAATACAAAAGAATACTTGATTGATGTATTTTTAACACGTTAGTTTGTTTGATTAGTATTTTAAATTTGAATAAATCATAACTGGAAATAATTTTTTCTGGATATTTTGGGTCAATTTGCATCTTCTGTAATAAAAATCTATCAAAAGAGATATTTTATTTTAGTTCATCAATTTTAAGTCACCGCTGTTAAATAAGAACTTGGATGGATACAATCATAAAAACTGCACTTTTATAAATCCCGCGAGTACATAGTTTTTAACATACTTGCTCTATTTGAACTTCTTATCGACCGGGAGCCGGTGACAGTAAAACTGCACATATGAATTTCGAAATTGCAATGAATCAATGCTATGATATATATGAATTTCTAGGCTAGGTGTACCAGGGCTTATCCTGGCAGAAATATTTTTTATAAATTTTTATATATTTTTAATAATCACAAGTATTTTGCACTTTTATGGAAATTAATTTGTAAGTTGACCATTTAATTGAAAATTTTATCTATTTTTTGGAAAATTTGAAGTGACAGCCCTTATCGTGGCAGAAAAGCCTGTCACACCAATTTTTATAGTTCAGACCCTCAATTCAGAAATTAACTTTTTTGAAGAGCATACTTTGTGGATTTGGAAGGGGTGGGTTTCAGAATTTTATCGAAAACAAAAAATAAAAAAAAATTTCCCCGGAACGAACTTTTTTGGCGTTTTTCTTTGAAAAATTTTGAAAAAAGCGTTTTTTTGTGTTTTATGGGAGAAATATTGATTTCTGTTGATATTATTAAATGGGAGAATAATTAGAAGATAATTAAAATACATTAATTTTGAGACAAGTCTGGACCCTGTATCTTTACCTGTTCTGTAGTTTTAAGCAATTGAGCTTTTGATATTGACAATTTTCTTCTCGTAAACGGTGAGGTGGAGGAGCTAATAATACACTTTTTATGTAGGTACCTACTATTTATGAAATTTTTTTCGAATTTGTAATAATAATAGAACGGGTCTCTCTCTATACCTGTTTGTTTTTGAAAATTGATGGACCTTCCCTGACAATTGAGGGGTTAGCGATCAAAATGAATCCCGCCAGGTCGAAATATGACTAAATATCTACAAAATATCAAGAAATCAAATTTTTGTATTAACTTGCATGCCAATAATTTCAGAATTAACATTTGGCGCATTTTTTAATAAGGGTATTTTTTTTTTTATAATTTTTTATTTTTATTTAAGAAATTTAAAATAAAATCAAATATTAACTGAAAATTTTAATTGAAAAATGTTCAAAAAGTTAATTCTGGAATTATTGCCAGGTAAGATATTAAAAAAATTGATTTTTTGTAAATATTTAGTCATACTTCGACCTGAGGAGGTAGGCCCGTTTCTAATATTAATACAACTTCGAAAAAAATACTATAAATAGTATATAAAAAGTACTACATTTTTATACTATTATTATCGTCCCAACCTCAATCAATTGCTTCTAACTAGAGAACGGATATAGATACAGGGTAGTGTCTTGGTTCAAATACGTATTTTTAGATTATCTTCAACTTACTCATTTAATTTTACCAACGAAAATCGATAGTTTTCCCATAAAACCAAAAAAACAATTTTATTTTTTTTGGGAATGTTTTTGTGCAACTTTTTTGGATTTTTGTCTTTGATAACATTACTAACCCATCCCCCACGAAGTGTGCAGCTCAAAAAAGTTGTTTCCAAATTGAGAGTCTATAAAAATCGGTTTGACACACTTTTCTGCACGATACGAGCTGTCAAAACAAATTTTCTCTTACAAATTAATTTCCATGAAAGTACAAAATACTTGTTATTATAAAAAATATAAAAATTACCTATGGTTAAATAGTATTGATTCATATGCAAAATCTCGAAATCCATGTAAGTGCAGTTTTACTGTCACCGGCTCCCCGCCTATTCAGTGTTGAAATTCATCAGATTACTTATAGGCCAATAGAATAACGGAAAAAGATATGTGTTGTTGTCGGTTACAGGTCAGCTGTGGTTTTAATCTATGGAGGGGGGTCCTCACATAATGGATCTGCCTAGCCCACTCGCCTGGAAATATAGATAAGTATAGGGAACAAAATTGCTTAATAAAATTGACATTTCGCCCTCTTGTATCCCGTCAAGCAGATCGGATAAAAACTCGCGGCCTGCGCAAAGTCAACCACTTTTTTTCAGACATCTAGTGCAAAATGGAATTGTGTAAAAACTATTAGATCGAATGGAACCTTCCAAATCTAATTTTGTTTTTTGAGGTATCAGCTAAAAGAATTAGGGGTCAATTTTATTAAAAAAAAATTATTTGCTAACAAATAAATTCAATTAAAAAAAAAAAGAAGAATTTTAGGCTTTTTTTCGCAAAAATTTTCAACAAAAAATTTGTTGTTTTTTCTAGAAAAACATCCAAGGAACAAAAAGTACCAGTACAAACATCCTAAAATTCATCATTTACAAGTTACATCGCTTACAAAAAAGGAAAAAAAAATTTTTAGCCTAATTTGTTTAATAACTTTCCCAGGTTCCGGGCGAGTGGACTCGGCAGGTCCGTTATGTGAGTACCCCCTTTCATAGATTAAAACCACTTCTGGCCTATTAGAATTAAAATTTAAAAGAAAGAAGACTATACTACCTTAATTTAAAATTTACTGTGAAAAACAAGTGAAAATAAAATATTGACTGAGTAAATTGTTTAAATATCCTGTATAGAAAGTGTTGAATGTCAGTGCTCATTGTGTTTAATAAATTAGATGAGTTTAAATAACCAACACAGTTATTTATACGGCCGAAAGGCCACCATGTATTTGGTTTTCGAAGGTATTTTCTAGAATTTTTTTTTTTCGAAAATGTTTCACAAGACCATTAGTTGAAACTCCCTGAAAATTTTCAATTCCCTATCTTTTATAGCTTTGGAGAAAATGGGAACGAAAATTTTGTTCTAATTTACGCCATTACGTGATGTTTATGCAAAAATGTTTTAAACAAAAGTTTATCTTATTTTTTTATAAAGAACATTTTTTACATTAAAATTGTTGTTGAACCTTAAAAATGAAAAAAGTTTCAAGTCATTTGCACGAAAATTAACGGAGTTATAATGAAAAGAAAGTTTCTAGTACCCTTTTTTTGTTTTATTCAGTACAAAAATTGGTGAATATACAACGGGAACTAAAATGAATACTTGCGGCTTTCCAATTTAATTCATTTAGGTATTGACAACATGCTCCGAAAGTTGTAACAGTTTCGGATATATAGAGTTCGAAATATTGCAATTTAAACGCAAAAAAAATTCCGAAAAAAACAAAAAAATTGTCTTTATCGCTAAATAACTTGAAAAATAAAAAAGTTACTAACAAAGTTTAGCGGGGAAAAATTATCTCGTTTTCTGCAGAATATTTTACCTTGCAAAATTTTTTGTAACTTTATTATTTTTCGAGTTATTTAACGATAAACACATTTTGTTTGTTATTTTCGAAAAAAATTTAGCATTTAAATTGCAATATTTCGAAAACTATACATCTGAGACTGTTCAAACTTTTTGAACATGTTGTCGGTACCTAAATAAAGTAAAGTGGAACGCGGCAAGTATTAATTTTAGTTCTCGTGGTAAACTCATTAGTCATTGTGCTGAAAAAAAAGTACGAGAAACTTTCTTTTCATTACAACTTTCATGCAAATGACCTGAAATTTTTTCTCTATCGATTTTCATTGCCATTTTCAACATATATTTTTTCATCCTCTAGAAGAGGTGGTTACCACCCCCTGGACAAAAGCTCTACTAGGCACCATATAATTTTTGATCTAGAGGGTGAACAAAGCTGAATCTCAAATTTTCATCGAAATCGGTGCTATAGGTCAAAATTTAGAGATTTTGTCTTTTTTTCTCCGAGTGGTATGACTTCAATACTGCCATACTACCTTAATTTGAAAATAATTTACTTTTTTAAAATAATTTCTTCTCTAAATTAAATAGCTGATACGGGTATTTTGGAGGCACATGGACGTTACAATATATTTAAATATATTGTTGTAGTAAGTAATTTTCTCTTGTAAATGTGAATGAAAATGAAAAACTCAGAATAATGTTTTTTTTTTTTTAATAAATAATATTAAATTAAGTTATAACATTAAAAAAAATGACTATTTCGTATTTATTAATTAATAAAAAATATACGATTTAAAAAGAAAATTAATTCTCAAAGAAAAGAAATAGCGCTGGTATGATTTATTTGGGGTGGCAAAAAAATATTGTTTCCATTCATATAAGACGTGTGAGAAAATAATTGAGTGATAACGTAGCTGCGAATGAAACACTTCAATGTGAGATCCGAGAAAAGGACGGTATCATAGCACAGTTCGGGACAAACCAAATTTAAATTACTGACTCTGCTATTGAAGTCCCCCCCCCCCACCATGAACATAAGGTCTGGAAACGATGTACGCAAGCTATTTATTGTTATTTGAAACAGTTTAAGGATATAGGAAATGTATAAACTTGCATATTGTTTTATAAAAAAAGTTTATCATTCTTCCACTTTTCGTTTTTAAAACATGTCAAAAACAACATTTTTTTCATATTTAAGCGCTTTTTCACAAGACCGCCATTTTATAAAATAATGGCAGTAACTAAATCTCATGATACTGATTTGAAAATTTTTACTTTTAATATACATTACTCAATAATTTATATCACTCTCTGCTGATTTATAATTGGGGTTGAAAGGATGAGAATTGTTATGTATTGTTTTGGGATAAAAGTTCTCTCCTTTTCAACCCTCCGTACAATGCTTCAAGGGGTGCTAAAAATCCAAAACTAGAAATATTTTTATTAAATACCCGTCCTACCAAACTGTTTAGAATCGAATGTTTAAAGACCAATGATATTTTTCCATCCAAATAACAAAAATTCACGTGAAATATGTGGGAATTCACAAAATTGGTAGGTAACATTCATTCAAATACTTACTCATTACATTTTTTCCATAATTGTATCTACTAAATTTTTCTTAAATAAATTTTTAATTAAAAATTTCCGAATTTATTCGCCTACGTGTATTTCCTACGTGTTACAAAAATTTGACTAATCTGATTTTTTTTTATCCTCTATATACATAGCATTTCGTATTTCTAAATTAAAAGCCGATTTAAATACGATTATAGGCACTTTTCGTATAAAATTTTTACTAGAAACTTTGTATTATTATTCAGTATGAGACATAGAACCCAAGTGCTTAATAGTTTTTTTTAGAGTGGCGTGATTCAGTGACTCTCATATAGGGAGAGTTCTGCCATATATTCAATATTAATGGATTCCTACATTAAACTTGAAGTCAACAAGTCGTACTCCAATCTTATTAAATAGTTTTTTAGTGATTTATACGAGTAATTTGCTTCGAAATATTGTAAACGTTATATGCAGTGATAGTGAAAAATTTTGTCGTTCACCTAATATTAATTTAAGTGTATAATTTTCCCACTGTGTTTATTAAAAAGAGTTTGAATTTAAAAAAAAAATTTTTTTTTCTCATCTTAATATTAATCAAAGATTGTGTAACATATAATCAACAAAAAATTAAATAACAATTTGTATTGAACAAATTTAGTGTGTGTATGCTAAAGCATAATTAGTGAGACTTTGCATTATTGGCTCATTCTAATTGCTTAGTTGAGCATACCTTGGCTAGTCTTTATTCTTGACCTTTTTCTGAACACAAATCCACTAACAATTATTTTTGCCATGGCAGATGAATTCAAGAATATGTACTTGGATCTAAAAAGTGAATTTAAGAGTATTAATGAGAAAATGGACTTTAAATTTGATAAGATGGTTTCTGTACAAAATGATATAATCGGCCGTTTAAACGATTTTGAAAAACATGACATTTATCGATTGCGAACTAAGGAAAAAAAATTTAATATTTTTTGGTATTCAGGACAATGAATGAGATTCCTACGAGCTTGAACAAATTATTTTGAATATTGTCACCAACGTAATGAAAGTAAATTTTACTGTTCATGATATTGATTCCGTGAAAAGACTAGGTCAAAGAAGTAACAACAAAGTTCGCCCAGTTTTAGTACAATTTCTGTCATTTCGAATTAAATCGGAGATATTCAAAAACCGTTCACTTTTAAAATCCACCAGTATATTAAAAAAGATTTTCCAAAACACATTCGAGACCAGCGACCAAAAATGCAGGCGGACGTGAATAACCTGCGAAGTCAAGGAATAAATGCTATTGTGAAACACAACCGAATTGTTAACTTGGGTGCTCTACCTTCCAGTACGTCACTTACTGTCGAACAGGATCATTCTCCTGCAGATTTACCTATCGCAAGTGCATCATTTACCTCCAAGAAAGCGCATACCAATGCCGATAGACTGGCTCGTATTATCCACTCTCGGGATAGTGATTCTTCTAGCTTCAATTCTACTGGCCATGAAACTAAAAAGCGAAAGAAAAAACAACACGCCATCAAGCAACATTACAAAATTTTTGGCATTCACAAAGAAATGTTTTGATGCCTGCTTCACTGTCTCAAAACATTCAAATTGGAACGAACACTTCCGACGCACAAGCTATTACAAAACTTCCTTCGTCGCAACCCTTAAAAAACGTTCGCCACAAAGAGAGGAAATCGTCAGTATAAAACGTCCGCTACTAATGAGATTTTAGAACGCGAAAGGATTTGCCAATGTGATTGATGTTTGTGTAAGTAATAAAAATGTTGATGTGTGGTGTGTTAGTGAAACTTGAATTCATCAAAATAATTTCACTCTGCCTTCTTCTCCTAGTAACTATTACTGGTCATGCCGTTTTTGTTGGTGGTGATTTAAATTCGAGAGTGGGTACGCTTAATTATGTCTGCCCTGAAATCTGTTTCGGTACACAGTTATTACCCAGCCGCACTACTTTAGACCCGATTTGCAATTGTAAAGGTCGAAAAATTGTAAGCTTCTTCGAAAAACATAACTTTATTCTTATAAATGGTAGGACTGCTAATGATCGACTGGCTCAATTGACCTATTCGACTACAATGGAAAAAGTATTAACGACTTGTTATGGAGTAATTTCAATGGTTTACAATTTATCGATGATTTTTACGTCACTAATACTGTTTCTTCATCCGACCACTTCCCTATTGAGCTTAAACTTACCGTACACCTTGAAGCAGACAAAATTATTAAGAAAAAATCGCCTACTCTCTCTTCACATATCAATTGGGATTCAAACAAAGCGGGTAGGTATTGTCACACCATGGTGTTGAGCCCCCGAATAAGCACAAACTGGACTGTTTCCGATTGCGATTTCGCGTACGAAAACTTGGTAAAATCGATCTGGGAAGTAAGCCCACAATTGGAAACGTGTCGCACTCACGCTTCATTTACCCAAGAACGCATCTACCATCGCAATCCTTGATTTGACAAGGAGTGCAAATTGGCTAAACGCAGTTTAAAAAACACTCTTAAACGGTGCAAAAAGCTTAAATTTGAACCTAATATTACGCTTGAATATGTCACTGTGAAAAAACAGTATAACAATTTAATTAAAAATAAAGAAAAGACCTACCATCAGCTAAGGTAAATGTACCATATTACGGGATATTTAGGCATAATGCACTTTGAAGCTGATTATTGAAGTAAATATAAATATTTCCACTATAAAAATTGATTTGTCGTACAAAATGATTTATTGAGAATTAGTTTTGATCATTTTTTCACGCCAAAGTCTTTAATTTATAGTATTAAACGTTAATTTTCTGGACTTCGAGTTTGTCTCTAATTCCATTATAAAATTTGGCTTTGAACCTGATTCCGGGAATGAAAGTACATAATTCCAGGATACACACACTTAACATAGGTAAATTAAAAAATTTTTTTGTTTAATGTACTTTAGATAATTGAGTATTATCATAAAAAATTTGATTGAAAAATAAAAATTTTTAATTTTAAAAAAAATCATAACATATTTCGGAATACGAATGACAATAAATCATTGGTATTATAAATATTATCGTTATTAAATTAATGAAGTTAATAGAATTGTTATTTTTTTAAATTCTTTTTATAATAGTAAACGTTATTTTAACAATAATAATAATCAAAAATTAATTAAAATAACAAATAAATTCAAGTTTCAATTTTTTCCGTTACAATGTGATATTCCCGGAATTGTATACATAAGTAAAAACTCTGCTCATTATTCCGGGAGTTAAAAACACATTATATACTTATCATAAAAAGCAAGTATTTAAGCATAAATTACCCAAATTAAAAAAAAAAATACATCCCGTAATTACCTCACAAAAATCTAGGGCATCTACTGCTTCAATCGGTATAAAATATTTTAATAATTAAAACACCAATTTAAAATGAGAGTTAAAAATAATTACTTCTTATTTTCCCTAATTACGGTAGACTCCCGTAATATAGTTCACTATCACTGAGTTAAGTAAATAATTCCGGGAATCATAATTTAAAGAAAATAATTAATTAAAATAATTTGAAAAAGCTTTAAAACGATTTATTTATTCATTCTAATCAATATTTTTACATATTCAAAAATGATAAACTTACCAGTAAACTAAAAAAAGCTTAACAATCTAACACTGTCATCTTACGTTTACAGACAACATATTTTTTATAAAACCAGATGTTAACCGATCGATCACTTTTTCGATTGATATAAGTATTTAAGTGTGATTTGATTTGTTCAAAAGTCGATTTTTTTTTGTTCATATTTTAGTGCTAGAGGCTCTGTTATTTTTTAAATTTAAAAATTTATTTAGTGTTTCTTATTTTTTGATTAAAATAAAAAACTCCCGGAATAACGTACTAGCCCGTAATAATGTACATTTACCTTAATTGTAGATAAAATATCTAACGTTAAGGATAGCAAAACGTTCTGGGATACTATTAATTCTCTTCGTTGTCGTCCAAAAACATTTTCTCTTCCAATTGAGTCTTGGAAAGATTTTTATTCTGATATATATAGTAGAAACGTGATTTCTTCTGACAAATGCTATATTGATGTCACACATCCATTTCTTGATGTTGATATTTCGTTCGATGAATTGACTTCATCCTTGAACGATAGCAAAAATTTTAAAGCTCCTGGTATTGATGGGATTTCATATGAGCTTTTAAAAAATCTCCCTGAAAATTGGTTTTTGTACCTGAATACTCTTTTCAATAAAATACTTAAATTAGAAGAACTTCTAAAGCGCTGGTGCAAAATCATTATACAGATGCTACATAAAAAAGGTGACGTAAATAACCATGAAAATTATCGTGGCATTGCTCTCTGCAATACTTCTGCTAAGCTTTTCACCAACATACTTTTCCGGAGATTAAACGCCTGGTCAGATTTAAATAACTTTTTAATCGAAGCCCAATCAGGCTTTAGACGAAATCGGGGCTGCATGGACAATATATTTGTTCTTACCTCCGTAATTCAACTACAGCTTAGACTTGCAGGTAGACGAGTGTACGCTTTATTTGTTGACTTCAAAAGGGCCTTTGAGTCTCTGAACCACTCTAAACTCTTTGATAAACTTTTTTCTTTTGGAATCAGTGGGAAGATTATACGAATATTAAAGAATCTGCATGAAAATGCATATTTCCATGTCAAAGTAGATGCTGAGTTCAGTAAGGAGTTTCCCGTAAAAGAAGGCGTACTGCAAGGTGAATCGTTGAGCCCGTGGCTTTTCTCGGCATTCATTAATGACATCGAAGACTTTTTTCGTTGCAATGGAGTATGTGGACTGAATGTCGATGGTCTCAATGATATTTTAATGCTTCTGTACGCTGATGATCTCGTAATTCTCGGTGATAGTTATTCGGATCTGGTCAAGAAAATTTCATTGCTTTCCTCCTATGCTAAAAATAACAGCTTGGTAATCAATCACAAAAAATCAAAAATAAGGATATTTAAAAACGGAGGCAGAAATCCAAAGAGTGAAGTGCTTAAATTTGAAAAACTCTCCTTCGAAGTTGTTAACACATTCAATTTCTTGGGAATACCGTTCACAAGTTCTTCCCTGATCCATCAGGCGCTAGAGACTTCGGTGCAAAGGGGAAAAGCAACTATCTCTTCAGTAATGGCTACTTTGGCTAATTCCAAATGTATTTCTTGGGACTTTCGAATACAGCTTTACCAATCATGCGTATTAAATACTCTACTCTATTGTGCCCCAGTATGGAGTCTTCGGTACCTATCCCTAATTGAATCCGTCCAAGTGGGGTTTTTTAAGCAACTTCTTCAGCTGCCAAGGAATACACCAAACCATGTAGTACGTCTTGAAACAGGCATATCACCTTTGTCTCTTAAAGCAATCAAATCAGTTCTTTTTTGGTTGGAAAAAATTTTGCGCATGGACGACGAGCGATATCCAAAGTTATGCTACAAAAGGCTTCTAAACTTAACCAATACTTCCGAAACCGTCCCGATTAAGTTAAATTGGGTCTCTCAATTTAAGAACCTACTCAAATTAATTGACTCAGTAGACATTCTAAATAGCGATTTCATTTCGCAATCAAGAATAAGAACCACTCTTGAAAAATTTCAAAGATACTACACGAAACAAGACATTGAAAGGGTGGCCTTGTCAACATATAACCCGTTATTTAGGGATCTTATAGCCACAAATGGATATCAGAACTATTTAACTTTTAACTGTCCTCTGTCTTTTATTCGAGTATTTGCACAACTCCGTACCTCGAACAAACAAATTTTGCGTGTTGTTTTCAGTAAAATCGATTATGTGATAGATTTGGCTGCCACATGTACTCTTTGCAATGTAAATGTTCATGAAACTTTACATCATTTGTTGTTTGTTTGTCCTGTTTACAACTTTGAGCGTGATGGTTTTTTCAAGAAACTCAATTCAACGACTTGGGACTTGGAAGGTTTGTTATACGGTGAAACTATTTCACATATAAAAAAAGTTTTTTATTTTCTACAAACAATTCTCATGATAAGGTCTTTTCTTTTGAATGAATGAAGAAATTTGTCATTCTAAGTTTAGAATTTATATTTTTTTTTCCATTATGAATTAATATGATTGTATACTTTTATTGCTAATTTTTTTCCAATCATTTTGATTATTATATTTTTTTTTCTGTTCTTTTGAGTTTGATTTTTTCTTGTTTTTCTTACATATATTTTTGTGTTTTTTTTTGTTGTTTAATGTCTAGGAATTCTTTGTAAAAGGTTATTATTAAGTATTATTATTATTATATTCAATATTAATCGAAAACAATACAGCGTCATTTCGATTAATATTCAATCTCTTACGGAATCGCTGCTGTACCGAGTATCAAGTTCACTGACTGGTCACTCCGAAAAAAACGATTATACTCGAATATATAGTATTTTGGAGTCCATGATGATAACCAATCCATATCAACTACTCGAAAAGAAATGCTCTCAATTAAAGATAAATTGTGACAATCCTCGAACCCTCCCGTTTTCTGATGACCAAGTCCTTCCCTATCAAAAAATACTCGGTTTTCATGCAGAGGCGGAATAAAAAATTTTGACGCTCACAGGCAGTTTCAAAAATTAGAGCATATTAACCCCCTCCCCTTCGTAATAGAAAACCTATCAAAAAAGAAATATTTTTTTTGTTTTGTTTTTTTTTTTTTTGTTTGTTTTTTTTTTTTTTTTCAAGTTATTTATTTCTTAGGACCTGTTAAATCGCGTTGATTGTTCGGTAAAATTCGAGGCTTCGGCACGAACTATCGTTGTTTAATAACAACGTAGATGCATATATTAATCAAACAAGCACTTTTCTAAACCACCAGAAGACATCGTTGCGGACGTACTTGCTCTATTTTGAACTTCGTCAGTGTTTACATTGATAAAATTGCTGTTAAAAAGTATCTGTACAATTCTCGGCTCTTTTGAAGTTCAACCACAAGCCTGTCTATAATTACTACATCTACTGTCACTCTGAATGTCTTCCGACCAGACAATGGAGAAGTAATATCTTCGGCAAATTCATCTGCTGTGAGCTTTGTTTTCCGAATCGTCTCTGTTTCCTTTTCATATTCTTTGACTATTGAGAGTTCCAAGGTTTGCTGTTCATTTTTATTAAAAGTTTTCCTTTCAACATAAATTATAGTACCTGGATGACCGATCTTTGCTCGGTATTTTTTTACCTAAAAGGACAAAAATTTTAGCACTTATATAAGAACCGTTTAAAATGAAATGTCTCCACACAAATATCAATTTTGTCTCTCTAATGTACTTTATTTCGTTAATTACGATAAACACCAATAGACGTCAGGAAGAGTCTTCTTTTGCACTTTGTTTCAGCTGTTCCTGAAAACACAGATAAAATGAAATTTTCTAAAAATAAATCCTAGATAAATCGGTTTTTTTTTTGCCCCAAAAAACCTCTGTGAACTCAATTTCATGAAAATCATTGGAGCCATATATATGTATATATATATATATATATATATAATATATATATATACAAGATTTGCTCCTTTAAATATATCAGATTAGATTAATGAAACTGCCATGCCAACTGTAAAAATGTTACTATAAACGTACTGTAATGTACTGTAATGTTACCACATAGACACATCTACTTTCCTCTAACCCGACTAAAAATCCACTAGATTGAAATAAAATCCTCTAAATTACATTACTTTGAATTTGTTAGTAATCAGCTCCCTGATTACTTGCTAAATTCGTCTTTTACCCCGACTATACAATGGCTAGGGTTTTGTGTTTGACCTATATGTATGTTTGTATGTTCACCTGTTCGCACCTAGATTCTATACTACTTATCACAATTTCACAAATAAGGTATTGTTAAAAGCATCTTGATCTTGATATGAGGCGTCACATTAAATTAAATATGGCACCTTCTAGAGGACATAAACTTATGATCGAAAAACAAATTTCGATTTAATGATACCGTGTTTATTATCAAATTAAAGGGCATAGTTAGTATTTTTCAAAAAAATATATACTTTTATACTTAATCACGAAATTATAATTATAATTATTACCAAATAGTTTGAAATGTATGTATTTTCATCTGTTCCTTCTGACCTTCTAAATTACTTATCATAATTTGACAAATGAAGTGGCGTTAAAAGGGTCTTGATCGTCCGCTGGTTATAAGCTGTGTGAAGTCACATTAAATTGAATATGGAGCCCTTTAAAGAACATGAAGTTATGTTCAGAAAACAAATTCTGATTTATTGATCGTCATGCAAAACTGTTTAATGTTTGAAGTTCCCCGACTGTACTGACGATTTTACCTATACACGATTACCTATAACAATTTCAGCATAAAATATTTTCTTGTTTTCATACTTTTCAGAGAACCATTTTGTTAGCGAGTCGGGGTTTTAGTCGTTGAACTTTATTTAATAAATAAAAAATATATACAAATAAATTAAAAATTTGTACGTGAAAAAATTTTAAAAAAGTTTAAATTTTGAAATTATTTTTTATTTTTTTATATAATTTATCTTTTAGGAACACCAAAAATTAATCAATTATCTGATAATTTTAATATTATTAAATCAAAGATCTTGTAATTAATATTATCCAGCTTCTTTATGAATACCCTGAACAAATCCCCTAAGAAAATGTTTCCATTAGATTTTTCACCAAAAAATTTTTAAAATCCACAAAATTTAAGGGAAAATCGCCCAACTTGTCAAAGAATAACTGACACAATTAGTTTTATGTTTGTTTAAAAACTTTCCCGTGCACGCCCTTTTTAACCTCGCGCCTGTAGGCACGTGCCTATGAATTCCCTGGAAATTTTTATTGAGCGGCATCCATTTTATGGGATTCTACTCATAAAATATTGCTTATTCTTCTTAGCCGATCGCGATGTATGTGTATAGAAGTCATTTTAATTTTCATACCAAAATTTTTTTTTTTAATGTAGATATTTTTCATTTGATATAAATTTTTACACGAAAGGTGGTTTTTTTCGTTAACAATTTATAAAATAAAAATGCTTTGGAAAAAAATTGAACCTTAAATAATTAATTAAGATTAAGGAGATGTGATTCCTTTTCATTGCGAGCAGATATAAAGGGTTTATTAAAAAATGTATTTCTAATAACAAACGTTCAAAAATATTTTTGTAAAAAAAAAAAAATCTAAAGATCAAGTTTTCAACGACATAAAGCTGTAAAAAAAAGCTCCAAAAGCCAATTGATCGAGTCTGCTGGCTGCTATAAATTCTCAATGGTGTCGATTTTTAACATGTAAATGAAAGAAATTCATATTCTTAAGAAGACATTTTTGAACATTTTTAGTTCGTGTTTTTGTTATAAAAAATAACTTTAACGCAAAAAAAAAAAAAAAAAAAAAAAAAAAAAAAACAACTAGATATGTGACTTTGAGCCTAATTAGGATGTAATTGACCGTTTAGTTTAAGGAAAACAATAAACAAAGATTACTTTTTGACGAATATTTAGTCTAATCCAGAAGTGAATTGTGTAATCGCCAATGTTATTGAATTTACTCTGTGCGTGTGGCAATGAGAAGATGAAACACCGAATACACAAATGGATAATATATGGTAGTATTGGTTGTAGTGGTAACAGATTTACTTAAATAATACACTTTTATTTAGAGAACTATATTTTTTCGCTTTTAAGGATATCGGATTCTCTCTTATGTCGTTAGAAAAACCTTATGATCATTTTGAGACAAGTATATAGGGTTAATCAGCTTTACGAAACGAGAGATTATGATTAAACGGTTTTAACAAAATTTTCTTTCAGGAATAGATGAAGGATTATTGGCCGTGCATTTTAAAATTATTTTCGTAATATTCAGGGCTACCGGAAACGCGGAATGTATCAACGTTTTAAATAGAACACCCTGTTTATAATTTCATTTTCAGGTTCTATAATCGAAATAAAGGTGTTTTTCATGAACTTGGAGTCTACTAATCGATTGAGTTACTTGTCGCAACTGTAAATAATTGAATGGCGTATACAGGTTGTCACAAAATTATGATTTAATAACTTTTTTAACCTAAATACAACACGGGCTTGATGTTAACAGCAAATATAAATTGTAACTGTTAGCGATCAAATACCATCAACATTCCAATAGCGAAGTGAGTAAGTTGTCATGAATACATTTTTTGAATTGGATTTATTTTAACCGATTTAATATTCATAAAGTTATGACTAAAGTATTTCTAATATTTCTAAGTAAACATCACCGATTTGAATGCAACTTTTTGTGCCATGCTTATAGAACCCCAGGGACATTCAACCAACTTAATCTAGTCAGAAGAGAGCAAAAGGTCCCAGAGGGACCATATGTAACTAAAAATTTTTTGAAATGCTTATTTTGACTTATGATTGCCATCTAGTATTTATTTTTGGTCGCCAAATACAAATCTGATGACAGATTACACGAATTCTGTCACGTATTCCAAAATTTCTTCCACTTATGACCCGAAATTCTAGTTTTTGCAAAAACAGAAAACTAAGTATTTATCGTTCAAACTGTTACCTAATTGATTTATTTTTGGTCGGTGATTACGAATCTGATGCCAGATGAACGAAATCTTTCACGTAATCCGAAAATCGTGCCATTTTTGGCCAAGCATTTCACTTTTTTGGTTCCAAAATGGCAAACTAAGTATTTGTCGTCGAAATTTTGCTCTAGAAGGTATTTTTGGACGCTGTTTACGAATCCAACGCCCGATTACAGGAATTCTATAAATCCTTAGTTACCTAATACCTAATTTGCAATTTTTGTGCCAAAAATTTAAATTATATTTCAAGTTTCAATACCACATAGTTTAACCATAAATTAAAATTAAGTTAATATCTATGACGACGTGCTTATGTATTCATCATTATGTCTTTTGTGCGCTTACAACAAACAACGATTTTGATTTCTCTAATCAATTTTAAATAAATTAATCAGTTATCTTAAATTAAAACATTATTTGGTTGTTTTAAAATGAATAAACGTAAATGGAAAATAGTTCTCATTTGGAGTTACTCAAAAAAATATATTTTATATTAAAAAAATAATAATAATAAAAGCATAATCAGCAATTTAATATCATCAAATGATTTTTCAACGATCCTGTTGGTAATCCTTTATCTATAGATACCCTTATAAGGATAAACACTAAAATATATATGTATTTAATCAATGATCATTTTGATATTCTACCTGAGGGAAATTACTTAAATATTTGTGACTCCAGCAGCACGATGTGTGTTATTTTTTCCAGTTTTTCAAATCCAGATGTATCTCTGCCTTGATGATAATGGAAAGTCATTCCGTGAAGAGTAACCCACAGGTGAATTTTTGTTTGGTAATGACCTAGCTAAAAGAATCTAGAAGCAATTGCTTTTGAAAAAACGTGGTTGTATTTAAAAAATCAAGCACCAATCTATAACTTTGTTTTTGGAGATGCTCGTCCGCTCCAAGGACTAACTTCAATCAGGCGGGCTACAGACGTAAGTTCATCAAAACATTGTCTGTAAATAAGAATCAAACAATATCAATCAAGCAATTTGATCCCGGCCAGGGAATCAGTTACCTCTAGTTCAAAACCTCCAGACGCAGTGGAAATAAAGGTGAGTCCTATTTCGAGTAGATTAAAATACTTTGTACATTCTGGGTCCAAAATCACCGCTGACTCTTTTATCCTTGACACGATTTTTGGATACAAATCTGCATTTATATCTACGTCTGAGGAGGAGGGCCAGTTCTTAATAATTATTTTTTCCTAATTCAAAAAAATAGCAAAATGAGATTTATTCTCAATTTAAATAGTTTAATTAATCTTATAAAGATTTTGTTTAATTAATCTTATAAAGATTTTGTCGAATTAATCTTATAAAGACTTTGTTTAATTAATCTTATAAAAATTTTAAAATGGAGGAATAAAGAACAATTCAAAAATTATTATCAATGGGATGTTTTGATTCTACCATTCCAATTCATAAAATTCTCTGGGGATATTCTAACATTTACTTGGAAAAATCGCCTATAAAGAATTTATTTGTTTACTATTTGGCGGTTTCTTTTTTCAGAAATATATAAATCTATTATCTGCTACCAAAGAGAGCTAGGCTTGATATCAGCAGTTTGTCCAGATGACCGATGACTGATGACTTTATTGCTGTCTATTGCTGACTGTTGCTCTGTGTTTAAAAAACGTAAAAAGCTTTTAGAATCTTGAGGATTTATATTAAATGAAACTAAAAGTAATCTCAACCCTCCTACATGGTGCAAATTTGTCTTTATTTTGATTTAGATCAAATGACAATTGCACTAACAGAAGAAAAAGATTCCATATGCATAATGTAAAATTAACAGTATCAATTAATTTACAAAAGTGTCCTTTATTTATCATTTGACAATTCGCGTGTTCATCATACAACATGTACCTAATAATTGAACATTCAGTGATCTACCGTTTCCTAGGAAACGTCGCGCGCCGGACAATACAAAATAAATTAATTTTTTGCTTATATTTGAATATCCCACACAAAAGTTTTAAAATTTAGGGATTCCAACAAACGCATCTTCAGGGACTTTTTGTCCAGTTTGATAAAAATATCACAGTTGCTTGTCCAGCAGTTAATTATGGCTGATGTCATTCAAATGCGTTTGAACAACAACGTCATCTGGATGTATTAGAATCTGATAATAACTATGATCATATTACGATAGGTGAGGAGCCCTCAAACTTGAACGCTCCGTGATTAAGCCTAATATAATTTTTTGCATAAAAATTAAAAATTATCACTTAGACGAACAAGATGCGCTTGGTCGGCAGAGATTTAATTGGACGCAAATATTTTAAATATATTATTTAATGTCCATCATGTTTTACCGTCACGTAGATTTTGATCAGCCTTAATCAATTTTGTGAAAGATATCATATTTATTCAGAAAAAATATGGCCGATCAAAGTTTTTTTAGTCGGAAAGGTCCGACATACCTAATTGAATAGTAATAGGAGCCAAAGTTTCCCCATAATCACGGAAAGCCTTTGCTTTTTACTTTTTCATTTTACGCGTTTTAATGTCAGTATCAAATATATTATAAATAGATGCATGCCTACAATTTCCTGGCAAAATTGCGCATGCCGAATTATTGGACACGGCAAAATCCGTCATTTTCATGAATAATCTTCGCATCGAAATTTTCAGCAGTATTCAGTTTAAAAAATGCTTCTGCACGTAAAAGTGCAGGTTGCCGGTCGGCAACCCGAAAGGATATTATCTATTGTATCATATAATTGTGGTAAAAAATAACAAAATATGTTTTCAGTTTTCGAATAAAAAATTCGTAAAATTTGATAAAACGCAATGTATATTGAATCAATATCATCCCTCAAAAAGTTAAAAAATTTTTAGTACGCTTAAAATCTTTATTTGAAGTACAAGGCGTGCTTTCCTCGGTTATCAGCCAAACATTAAAACAAAAGCCTAGAAATGATGATGCCATGAATATTCTTACTAAGTCATTTTCCACTCCAACCTTAAAACAATACTCCAAGTCTATAAAACAGATTGGTTTCTGTTTATTTACAAAAAATAAATAAATAAATAATAATAATAGTCACAAAATTATTTGTTTATTTGCAAAGAAAAATTTGTTATTGAATATTAAAAAAAAAAAATTCACTGAAGGAGCGAGGTATAGTACTTTAAATACCATTCGTTCCGTACTATCACTTAATTGTGATAAGGATATTGGAAAAATCCTTTGGTATCACGCCTACTCAAGTTCGTTAATATCTATAATATTGTACTTGCTAAACAGAAGAGTGTTCGAATTTATAGTTTATACCAAATTCTTGAAAATGAATTTCATTTACAACAATTAACAACATAATTACCTGTATTAGCTGTATTAACAGTATTAGCTTTTGCACATCGCGTCCAGACAATTCCTCTAATTAAGAGAATCAATATTATTAAAAAACGGGTAGATAATGAAATCAAAAATTCCAGATGAAATTATACCAACCAGACACGGTGCCTTTCAACCCCCACTAGTATAAAAAAATAAAAATAAAATAATAAAATTAATAATAATAATAATAATAATAATAATAATAATAATAATAATAATAATAATAATAATAATAATAACAACTGCTTGACCAGGACATTAGACAGACTTACGTACCACCGACTCGGAAAACAGACGGACCAACAGACGTCGCGTGGACTGACGGACGTACAGACTACACGGCCACAAGTCAGTGAACTTTCTTCAAAAGACGTAGCTGCCTTGTGAAGATTTATGTCTCTCAAGGAGATGGGAGGCTCTGGGGTGTAAATCCTGTATCCTCTCTCCCTCCTTGGCAGGCATGAATTCGTTAATTTCAAATTTTAAATAATAACAATAATAATAATAATAATAATAATAATAATAATAACAAGGAAAAAACAGTTTACCGTCACTTGACTGTGTCCGTGCGGTAAACTAAATCGGGCTCAGCCCTGCTATGAAATAGATGAGACAATAATAATAATAATAATAATAATAAGGGCAGGCAATCCCTAACCTCACGTCCGAACCTAACACTAGGACACGTGCCATACCCGGTAACCATCAATTCCGCTCAAAGTGATGGGCTAACGAGGTGGGTCCGTGCTGACTCAGCGGAGCTAAATGAGTCAAATCCAAAAATGTCAAATTTGAGAAGCAGATTTTTCGGTCCTCAGGCGGGTAGTAGTCGACCCAGTCCTACAGAACCCCGCCCCCCTGCAGGTGACGCTTCTACCTTACCTATAGGGGGTAGCTCTCACGGATATGAGGGAGAGCAATCAAATTTGGCTTTGGATCCCAGGCTAGTCCCGGAGACTAGACGTGCCGCTGACGACGAAGAGCCATCTCAAGGCACTTCTCAAGAAAGTCGAGCGAGCACACAAAACAGTCGTCTTCAGCGCTTTCAACGGACGAAGGCACTTAAGGCTGACCTGCTCACTTGTTACGAAGCAAGTGAACCATCTAGACGTGGCTATATGGGCAGGATGCACACCCTCTGGTGCGAAAAGCATCCCGAACTTTCCCATATGAAATCGCAACATCTACGCGATCAAGTATCCCGTCTCAAAAAAACCGGATTTGACAAACCCCGAACAGGACAAGAGAAACGATGCAGGACTACGCAAGCGGAAGTGAATCGAGGTGATGAGATAGAGCCGGCTGCTATTGGTGTAGTTCATTCTACACGTGAGACATTAGTCGCTGAGACGCAGGATGGAATATCTCAGGATGAACCAGTATTAGAGAGTGAGAGATCTGATACTGAGACACAGGATCGGGTATGTCAAAATACCCCACCTTCACCTGTGTTAGAGGCTTCACCACCTACGCCTCCGATACCCGGAGATATCCCAGCACTACCTGTGTTAACGGCGGAAACAGCCACGCCACTCACTTCGACCACGGAAGCGAACGTAGAGGAAAATCCGATCCTTCCTGCTGAGCCACCAAACACTCGTTTGGAAGAGCTTAAAGAACGGTTTCAAAATATCCTGTTCAAAACCGATAATGACCTTTCCAAACGCAAACGTCCCAAGTACCGCAAAACGTTTCCCAAAGCACAAGACCTTGCTTTAATCAACCAGATCGTCGACGATCATCTAAATCACACAACTAGCCTACTCGAAATCGATAGCTCAGTCTATGCTGCAATGTGTGCTCTTTCTCCTGCCCCCAAGTCTACTGAGACAGCCGAGGAGAAAACACGCAAGCGTATAGAGCAACTTGACTCCAAGTTGACCCCTCTACGACAGACGGTATCACGTATTGAGTGTGTGTTCGAGTACCAGAAAGCTGGTAAACCCTTCACCCCAAAGGTGCGAGCCTACGCGCGTGAACTCAGGCACCAACACCACACACTAAACAAGGGTATCCTGCTCACTATCAAGCAGCGAAACATTGAAAAGATACGTGCACTAGCTCTCGCTCGGAAAAAGCTAGTTAAACGCGAGAAGTGTATTCGAGAGAACAAGATCTTTGTATCGAATCCTTCCCGTTTATTTACAAAACCCCCTTCTCTCGTCGAGAATCCACCTTCGATAGAGCAAATCGATGGCTACTGGCGTGATTTATATGAAAAGTCGACTAATGTAGATAAAAATATAAGACCAATCAAACTGTTCGAAAGGTTCTGCAACGCGCGCCTAGCAGAACAAGCGGTCCTAACATCTGTTACCGCTGATGAAGTATCCCTTGCTTTCAAAGGCAAGAAGAATCATTCGGCGCCTGGCATGGATGCTGTATCCAACTTCTGGTGGAAACGTTTAACTTCCACACACGCACATCTTGCTAGGCACTTTACTTCATACATCCTTGGGTACGGGACCTTTCCAACGTGGTTCGCGGAAGGACGAACAGTTTTGATTCCCAAGAAAGGAGACCTTTCAGTTCCGAGCAATTATCGCCCGATTACATGTCTCAATACCGTGTACAAAGCGTTCACCTCCATTCTTAATGAACGCATACTCACAACCATAGAACCGGTTTGGCAGATGATATACGAGCAACGCGGCTCCAAACGAGGTATATCAGGTTGCAAAGATAATCTTCTTGTTGACAGATGTATCTGTCAAGACGCCCGTCAGTATCAACGCGACCTGAGTATGGCCTGGGTGGATTATAGGAAAGCATTTGACACTACCTCTCACCAACTCATATTGGTGCTGCTCAAATGTTTGAAAATTCACCCCGATATCATCAGATGCATCGAAGAGCTGTTACCTTTGTGGAAGACCAAATTTACCATTAGATGTGGTAAACGTACTGTCTCAACAGATCTGGTAACGTATAAGCGTGGTGTCTATCAAGGCGACAGCCTTAGCCCGCTTTTATTCTGCATCTCCCTTATGCCCCTTTCCTTGCGCTTGCGAGAAGAAACTGGTTACCGTTGTGGCCCCCCGACAGATAGGAAGCATCAGGTAACACATCTATTCTATATGGATGATCTGAAACTTTATGCTTCTTCTGAGAGCAGTCTATCTCAAGCTCTCAAAGCTGTCCATCAGTACACGAAGGCTATTGGCATGGAATTCGGACTTGATAAATGTGCCGTCATTCGTTGTAAGAGGGGTCGTGTCCCTGATTACGATGCAGACGTGCAGCTCACAGATGGAAGCATCGTGAAACATCTCGATGAAGAAGAGCTCTACACATATTTAGGTGTCGGTGAAAACCACATTCAAAGTGTGTTTACTGTCAAGGAAGCTCTTCGCGGTAGGTATAGGCACCGTCTTCGACAAATCTGGCAATCAGAATTGTCTGGGATCCATAAGATCCGTGCTACTAATATGCTTGCAATACCCATCCTTCTCTATTCTTTTGGTTCCATCAAATGGACAATAGAGGAGCTTAAGGAACTTGACAGAGGCACTCGCAAACTCATGAACGTCAATCGTAGTTTGCACCCACGTGCTTCTGTACCGCGTGATTACCTCCCACGCCAGCAAGGAGGTAGAGGTCTCCTATCCGTTGAGTGTCTACATGATAGGGTAGTTTTAGGAATAGCTTGTCAGGTCATAAATAGTTCTGACCCTCTAATGGAACTCGTGCGCGATCATGAGTTACTGGGTAAAGGAGCATTCTTGTTCTCTGCAGCACAACATGCAGCGTCTAAATTGGGCCTTGCTTTTGATCCGTCTAATCGTGATCTTGATGATAACGTGGTCCTTCTCTCCAAATCACGACTTCGTTCAGCTGTGAAACGAGCTGAAATACGCTCCCTCTTCGAAGATCATCGCAATCGTGACCATCAGGGAATGTTCTACCGTCATCTAGACACCTGTAGTCTTTCCGTTGATCTTACGTTCTCTTTTCTCCGATCAGCTGGACTCAAGTCCGAAACAGAAGGCTTTATCATCGCTGCCCAAGATGGTGTGATAGCGACGCTAACTCACCAAAATTATGTATGTAAGGAAGCAGTCTCCACCACTATGTGCAGAGCGTGCAAATCTCAGCCGGAGACGCTGATGCACCTCATCTCGGCATGTCCTTCTTATGCCACGAACACCTACATACATCGCCATAACGCTGCCCTCCGCGTGCTCTACTACTTCTTAAGACACAAGTATGAAGTGGACCCGAATTTAAACTATATTATTGTTTACTTAAAAGTCGTAAACATGTAAAGATGCTATTGTTTATGCTTAGTTACTAACTTTATTTAACAAAAAAAAAAAAAAAAAAAAAAAAACAACGAAAAGTGCAGCTCACGTGACAATATTTATCAACCATAAGCAATATTAAATATATTAAATATGCTCCTCACAGCTCTGAACATCTACACAGCAATCTCAAGAATGAAACTTGAAATATAATTGTAAGATCGAGCGAGCCTGCCGGAGGCGGGTGAAGCTCGATCATAATTATATTGATAGTTTCGTTCGAAGAGATCACTCCCACCCAATATGTCACCCTCCCAGTGATCTCTTCTACCTAAACTAAAGCAAAACTGAACTGAATGAAGAATAAATAAGCACGTCGCCATAGATACTAACTTAATTTTAATTTATAGTTAAACTATGTGGTATTGAATAAGCGTACAAGGGCAGTACTACACAGTGATCTCTTCGAACGAAACTATCAATATAATTATGATCGAGCTTCACCCGCCTTCGGCGTGCTTACAATTATTGGCCAAAAGTGGCACGGTTTTCGTTTATCTGGCATCAGATTCGCAATCAGCGACCAATAATACCTCCTAGATAACATTTTGGATAGTAAATACTTAGTTTTCCGTTTTTGTGCCAAAAAGTTGAATTTCGGGGAAAAAATGACATGATTTTTGGAATACGTAACAGAATTAGTGTAATCTGACCTCGTATTTTTAGACCATTCGTATTCTTAGACCAAAAATACCTACTAGATGAAAATTTTAACCAAAAAATTTTTTTAAAAAAATTTGGGCCACATATGCACCTTGCTGGGGCCCCATGCCCCCTTCTGATTACATTAAGTTTGTTGAATGTTCCTTGGGATACTATAAACACGTTACAATAAGTCTCTTTCAAATTGGTGTTTTTTCCTCATTTTTCCAGCTACGACACATTGTTACGGCTGATTAATTGTATTAAATTTTAACAGGTTTTTATTTATAACTAATATGCAAAATACGATCAACAGATTTTAATCAGTACCAAAGAAGTATTTGTGGAGCTCAAATTCACTTTCGAGTTAAAAAATCTGGTAACTAACTCCTTTATACTTGACGGCGAAGATTTAAAATCGCCCCCGTCCTGCTCATTGTAAAAATACAGTATACAGTATAATTATAATATTGTTTGAATGGAACAATATAAGTGTAAAATTATAATATTGTTTGAATGATACAATATAAGTAGTGCAATTCACAACTATTCATAACTATCATTTTCATTAATTTTCGTGATAATTATCACAAATATCGTTAGTTACCGACAAATGCGATTCATAAACATTTACTAACTACAAATGAGACGTTCAAATTATTAAATTACTTTTTCCGTTACCTTAGCACGGCAGTTTATCTTGTGTGATAGATATTTAACGACTCTGACGCATGCGCAATACACCAGTCGAATGACATCAAATTCAAGGCAGCAATTTTTCTTCGGAAATTGTTGGGGGAACTCACTGATAGTCTACATTTCGGTTTTCCAGATTCCAAACCAGTTGCGTCATATGCCATCTTGAATTTGAGGGTGAATTTTTATTTATTGAATAACACGTTTGTTTTCAATTTTACACAAGAAATGGTTCTCATTAGGTTATTTGAAATCAAATTCCGTACAGTTTTTTTCCCGCTCGCTTTACTGGGCTTAAAAGTAACAACCACCGCTTTATAGCCTCCAGCCTCTTGATCTCACTTATCTCCCTTCCATTACACTCGAAGGGATTGTTTTACACAGGTGAAATATACGCATATTATTAATTATAGCTCATGTGTTATTCTGATGTATGAGCTATATTGTTATATAGTTTCATTCAAATCCATTCAGAAGTTTTTTGTGAAACCGTAATAAACAAACAAACGAACATTCATAGGGTAAATATTTAAAATATATAGGGATAACAATTGGTTCGGATTGGTTAGAATGAATTAAACAACTCGTTAAATTATGTATAGAGGCAAGCATAGTCAGTATTATAATCTAGATTTTACGAAAACAGTTTTTTTTTTTTTTAAATTTGCCGAACTGTTATAACTCTCCCAATGTGACATGTCCTGTATGTTTAAAATATATACTTATGGTAGCAGTTATAATTAGTTTGATACATGCATTCATCCTCACAAAATTTCACATTTATAATATATCAGGATACAAAAAGCGGTCTAGGTGCGACCCGAATGGTCCACACGACTAACTTCCCAGTGGAAAACATAAAAAATATAATATGTTTTAATATTTATAACATTTTTTTTCATTTTTTCGTGAACCCCCATGCGGGGGCTTCGCCCCTCGCAACCCCAGACCCATTCGAACCCATTACAATAACTGTCCCACTGGGAAGTTAATAAACAAGAATGCACGACCACCTTTATCGGTTTTAAATAAAAAAATCTGGATTCAAGAAAAAAATTTATAATAACCAAAATTGTAAGAAATTTAATTCCAAAAAAATTTTATGTTTACCACTTTTCGTGTAAAATTAAAAATAAAGAAGTTATTCAATAAACAAAACTTGCTCTCAAATTCAAGATGGCCGATCGCGCAACAGATACAGACTGCGAGTCTCTTCAACGGGTTCAAAACATACTTAATAATTTATTTTGAATATTGTATTTGTAATCAAGTTTAAATTTTATTTGAAAAGTAAGTATTTTTAATGAAGTTATTTTATTTTTAACATTTAGTTTAAATGTGTCAAATATGTGATGATTTTAGTAATGGATTATTAGCCGAATCGTGTTGAAATCAAAATTATGGATTTTCGCCAGAAAATTAAAGAGGACAGTTTATTGACTATTTTTATATAAATGTGCTTAATAAATAATAATAATTATTATGATAATAGCCTAGTATTATCCCAAATATTGGGCAAAGGCCTTCTCTAAAGATTACTATTCTTGTACAGGACCACCTCGTGTTCTTTTAGAACTATACGGTGTTCATATGGTGCTCCGTATAGTCCAACGATTACCTCTGAGTCTCGCCACGTGTCCTGCCCATTTCAATTTTAGTTTTTTTATATAGACTATTGTTACATCTCTGGCTTTAGTTTTGGTTCGAATATCGGAGCATTTTATTTTTTATATTTTATGCTAAGCATACTACGTTCCATGCTTCTTTTGCATAATCTTAATTTCATGTAGTCGGTTTGACGCAGAGCTAACGTTTGGGTTAACTTTGTCAGGATGTGAAGAACACATACGTTGAATACTTTTGCTTTTAGAGCTATGTGTACTTTTAAAAATAAATTTGAGCGACCAATACTGCTTCCATGCATTAAGTATTCTCTGCTGCACTTCGACATTTCCTCTATTCTCAAACGATATTATTTGCCCCAGATATTTGAAAGTATTAACGCGTTCAATTTCCGCCACTTTAGTAAAATAGAAGATGTAGTCATGTTCTCGTTTGACATAACCTTGGTTTTCAGAGTATTAATTTTCAGGCATACTTTGGCACAATGAATTTTCAGCTGGTTAAGAATTGATCTGAATTGTGAGAAAATCAGACTACAGCATCCGCAAATCAAATATTAGTTAAGTTAATTCCATCTACCATAATTCCAAAATCATTAAAATTTTACGACAAGAACACCAAGTACAGCATTGAATAGTTTTGCAGATAAAGGATCTCTCTGCTTCACTCCCTTGTCAATAGGAAATATTGGTCCAACTTTGTCAAACTAATGTGAGCAGTGCTACCTTTCTAGATGCTTTTGATTATGTTCATATATTTAGCATGAACATCGAAAAATTGAGCGCCTTCCATATACTTTCATGAGTGATCACACTCATAGTTTCAAAAGCACAGTTTTGTTTTTTGTTTTTTTTTATTATATCTCACATATTTTGCAATTGTTTAAGCAAATTAACTAATTTGTTTATAAGGAATTTGTGACATTTTTTGGATTCCCTATTCCGAATGAGCATAAATATTAATAAAAACTAATTACTGCATGAGGTGTTAACCAAAAATTTTTATTTTTCACCCCCTACAATCGCTCTGAAAATAAACGAATAATAAACAAATTAAATATCTTGACTCAGAAAAGTCGTATGAAGATGAAACCTACTGCGAATGAATAAAAGAAGAAAAGAGCCGATTTTGAATATCATCGCCATTTTTTTAGTTTTTTTGGGTATGGAACCCTAAAATCTCACTAAAAATAGCTAGAACACTGGCCATTAAATTAACTTTCAAACTAAACAAAGATAATCAAAATCGGTTCATCCGTTTAGGCGCTATGACGCCACAGACAGACAGACAGATAGAAATTCACATATCCATAGCAGTCAAACTTAAAATGCCGACTTTGCGCTTGCCCGGCTCGATTGCTTATTAATTAATTTTTCATAAACATAAAGTTAATATATTAATTTAGCTTGTTTTAATTTTTCTACAAAATTAAGGAAGAATTGGTTTTATACCTTGAAAAAACAATGAAATATTCAAAGTGTCTTGATATATGTCAAGTGTCACGTATATTTCAAGTGTCTTGAAACTTGACATATACGTGAAACTCGAAAAATAAGTTTAATCAAGAAAAATGCTTCAAACAAGAAGCTTTAGTTTCAAAATCCTACGGATATTAAATTCGATCCAAGTTTTTGGATTCATTAAAAACTGACTCTGATTCGTAGTAGCAAACATTAGACGGACAATTTAAATTAGAAAGTTGTTCTTTATAATGAAAAACTTTTTATTCGAAATATTTTTTTGTAAACCGAATAGTTTTGACAGAAATTGATAGCAGAAATCAAACTTTTGCGTGTTTGTTCATTCAATTTGAACAAAAATGGTTTTTTTAGAAAACACTAATTATTGGATTTACTGGAAAATTTTTTCCAAGTGTCCGCAGATTTCGCAGAAACAACTGTACAAAATAATAATTTTGAAACGAGAAACAAGAGTGGGTAAAACTTTTCAGTCCGTTTTTGCCTAAACTATACGGTTTTCGGTAAAATGTTTCGAATAAAAAATGTAAATTTTTAATTAACAACATTTGCATAATTTAAAGCGTTAATCTAGTCTAGTTAACATCCACGATTTTTTCTAACTTTTTTGTATATTCTCCGAAAATTACGAAATAGGTGTCATTCGATTCGTAATTTTATGTAGAAAGTTTACTGAAAAAAATGAAATGGCGCTAAAAAAATTGCAAAAGTTATAAACAATTAAGTGAAAAATAAAATATTAATAAATAAAAAAATTAATGTAGTTTTGAGATACATGAATAAACAATAATCCGTGGCTGAAAAATTTTTTTCCTAATTTTTGCATTAGTTATGTAATTGTTAACTAACAATTTTTTCTATATAGAATGTTAACATAAAATCTCCGATAATTATTAAATTAAAACCCCAGAATTTTTTTCCCTCCGTGAAGTTATTCTTATTAAGATTACAAATAAATTACCGTTTTTAAAATTTTAAAATTTTGATTTTTCAATTTGTTATTAACATTTGAATATTAACAAATGAAAAAAAGTAATGAAAATAAATATTTTTTTTAAATTTTTTTATTGTTTTAATTTTTTATAATTAAAAGCTACATAAAAATAATTTTTTTAAATTTTTTACAATTGTTGTTTAAAAAATTGTTATAAACAAATACATTGTTTATGAGTAAATCGAAAATTTTTTTTTTGCAATATGTTCATTAACACAAATTATGATTTAAAATAAAAAAAATTTTTTCTTAAAAAAATTTATTTGTTGCTTAAAAATGCGTTTGTTAATTAACAATCTTTTTTAGCCACTAATAATTAATATTAAGAAATATTATTATTTTTTTAAATTTTTTAATTGTTTTAATTTTTTATAGTTGAAAGCTACATAAAAATAATTTTTTCAAATTTTTTACTCATAAACAATGTATTTGTTTATAACAATTTTTTAAAAAACAATTGTAAAAAATTTGAAAAAATTATTTTTATGTTGCTTTTAACTATAAAAATTAAAACAATTAAAAAATTTAAAAAAATAATAACATTTCTTAATATTAATTATTAGTAGCTAAAAGAGATTGTTAATTAACAAACGCATTTTTAAGCAACAAATAAATTTTTTTAAGAAAAAATTTTTTTATTTTAAATCATAATTTGTGTTAATGAACATATTGCAAAAAAAAAATTTCGATTTACTCATAAACAATGTATTTGTTTATAACAATTTTTTAAACAACAATTGTAAAAAATTTTAAAAAATTATTTTTATGTAGCTTTTAATTATAAAAAATTAAAACAATAAAAAAAATTTAAAAAAAATATTTATTTTCATTACTTTTTTTCATTTGTTACTATTCAAATGTTAAAAACAAATTGAAAAATCAAAATTTTAAAATTTTAAAAACGGTAATTTATTTGTAAGCTTAATAAGAATAACTTCACGGAGGGAAAAAATTCTGGGGTTTTAATTTAATAATTATCGGAGATTTTATGTTAACATTCTATATAGAAAAAATTGTTAGTTAACAATTACATAACTAATGCAAAAATTAGGAAACAAATTTTTCAACCACGGATTATTGTTTATTCATGTATCTCAAAACTACATTAATTTTTTTTATTTATTAATATTCATATTTTATATGTTTAAATAATTTTTTTTGTTAGTAGGTCTCAAAGACAGAACGCGCGCGAGAGCCAAACTTGTCATATTTTGCGCTATTTTCAAGGCTCTGTAAAAATTATAAATATTAGAGATACAATTTCGGCAGTAGAAACTTTATTTTAGGAAATTTCTTCATCTTTTTTCTGGATAATTTCAGATTTCGAAAATTTTCAATATTTTTTGAGTTATTCAAAAAAAAATGAACCCTCTATTTTATTTTTCACTTAATTGTTTATAACTTTTGCAATTTTTTTTAGCGCCATTTCATTTTTTTCAGTAAACTTTCTACATAAAATTACGAATCGAATGACACCTATTTCGTAATTTTCGGAGAATATACAAAAAAGTTATAAAAAATCGTGGATGTTAACTAGACTAATCTACCTATTACCAGGGGTGAAAATAGAATGAGCTTTTCATTGATCCTGAAACTCTGTGCGGAAGATGTACGCCGAAAGAAATGCACCCAACATTTTTTGCTTGAAACTTTTTTATCGATAAAAGTTATTTTTAAATGTCAACATAAAAAAATACCCTGCATATCGAGGTACGCTAAGTTCAGTCCCAAGTTTGTAACGCTTAGAAATATTGATATACCAAAATTTTGGTATAGATGCTCCTAAAATCACCTTACAAAATTTCAAAAAGTAATTCATTTCCGTGTGTCTGCCTGTGTGTCTGTCCCCACGAATTCAAAAACACAATAGATATCATGCTGAACTTTGAATAAAATAATCGGTGTAAAAAAATCAATAAAGGTCGCTTTAATAACCAGAATATGTTAAGTCCCAAATATTATAATTTTTAACATTGATGGAAGTATATGAACGTAGGTTTAATTCACTAACACTATCTATACCATACTTACTTACCTACTTGACGGTTGTTTTTTTTAACAAGAAAAATTTTTGAAATAGGTTAAAATAATATTACACGATGTCACCTTTATATTATGTATGTAATGTACTTAATATGCAAACATACTATTCATGTTTATAACAGAGCCTTCTTTAAGTATTCAGGAATGACCAAATTGTCTACGTAAATTATAAACACTTCTGTTCTCGTTTTCCTAAACAAAACAAAAAAATAATAATAATAACAAAAACAAAAAAAAAACGATAAATAGAACGTATTCTAATCATTCAGAGGAAACAAATTTTAAAATATCCTCAAATTTTCAGATTTTACGTTTTGATTACGTAGTTTCTAAAAATTAAACCGTGCACCTTACGTCTTATGAAAACAAGATAAACAAACAATGGACTGAAATATAGAAAGTGTTGAATCTCAGTGCTTCCATTGTTTTTAATAAATTAGTAGAGCTTTCGTTTTACAATATAATTTTCTACAAGACCACTAGTTGAAGTTACCTACGAACCTACTTTTTATCTTTGATAGTTTTAGAGAAAATGGACACCAAATTTTGTCATAATTTGCGTCCACGGGCAAACAGTAAAGTTTACGAAAAAATGTTTCTAGCAAAATTATTTTTTAAAGGAACATTTGTTACTCTTCTACTTTTGTTCTTTCTCTAACGGTTTACAAGACCCAACTGACCAACCATTTGACGTCACGCCATAAAAATAAGCATGCTATAAAAATTTTATCTTGATATCTCTTTTCATTTTATAGTTATCGTATTTGCAGACAGACTGACAAATAGACAGATAAACGGAAATGGACTAATTATGTGATTTTATGAACACCTATACCAATATTTGTAAGCTCTAGTTACAAACTTGGGACTAATCTTAGTATACCTTGATATTTACCGTACATACATGCACGGTATAAAGAGTGTTTTATGCTACGTTGATAAATACTATTATGTGCATTGGTGTAAAAATAGTGTGATATTGAAAATATAAAATTTGATTAACAATTGGATATTAATAATATAATGCAAATTATAAGAAAGGTTATTTTTCAATTTATTCCTGATATTTATGCATTAAAATTGCACATTTGAATTAGTTGGATTTTAGCTACCAGATGTCTTGACGAAAATGGTCAGTTGTTGGTATGTAGATCCTAACCAACCACATCTGAAAATATTAGGGTGTGGAAGGGGTGACATTCAATTTAAAAAAAAAAACCCTTGGTACATGTTATCATATTGCATTGGTATGAAATTAGGCTCAAAGTTTTGGATTTTGGACATTAGTTTTGGATATAAGTTCTGGAAACTATAGTGCACTAAATTCCGTATTTTAGTTTTCAGACGTTTTCATGAAACCACGAAAAATAGACACTTTGCAATTGGTGTGCATGTTTGAGTTTTTGGTCTGTAGTGTCCTGATTCATAGCAACCCCATCTGATTTTATTAAGAGAACGTGGTGATTTTTCCAAGTTTAGTTTCCAGAGATTTTCTACGAAAGTATAATAGATAGATAAAATGTTGGAACTTGTTGAAACCTAGTCAATGTAATTACCCTTTTTTTATCATTGAGTCCATTGCAACTTTTGATCAGGTCCTTATGTAAATCATTTTAACTGAAGTTTCAACAAATTTGATTTCTTTTACCAAATTTAAACATTCTATTTCTATCTATCTGTTATAATTTCAAACAAGTTTCTCAGAATTTTGTTAGACACTACAGACCAACAATTCACACCTAGATAATCGCAAAGTTTCTATATTTCGTCGTTTCGTGAAAAACTCTAGAAACTAAATTTCATTATTTAGTGCCCTGAATTTTCCAGAATAAACAGTTTGACAACCATCTCTTTAGCCATTCAAAATATATGAAGTGATAAGACTTTTTACGGACGTTCGTAGGTATAAGGCAAAGAAAAAGTCTTGAGATAATGTATTGTGTGTGATGCGCGCAGTGGAAAGACTCTTTATCGAAGATGACTAACCGATTTAAGTCGGCTGTCGTCACGTTTATACTCAAATTATAAATATTAAGTGGGATTTCATTGAATGAGTATTTGATAGTCCTAACTAAAAAGTGTAAAATAAAAAAGTTTATTAAAAGCTGTTGGTGAGGTTTTTACGATGGTGGAATACAATAAAAGTCATCAATATTTTGCATAGTCTCGTCATGTTTTTAAACACACACAGCATGTAACTATTATTTATATTACTATAATATAATGCATATAATATAATATTGTTGGGTACCTCTCACATATATTTGTTTATATAAACATGACATGTTTATGTTTATATATGAGTAATATGTAAAACGAACTTGTATATAGATATACATACGAAATACCAGTTAAAGCACATTATTATTTTTATTTTTACGTTCCTTTTGCATACACTTTTACAATTTTTTTACTCTAGTCGGTGTAACGATACAACAAGGATAATTTTATAACACAGCGCCTATATCGTATCAAGGCTGGTGTCCCATAAAGTTCCTTTATCGAACCCCGCCTCTTTTTACATTATATTAATGATATCCCGAAGGATGGAACCATCGAAACAGCCCTCTTCAACGACGGTCCAGCAATCTATTGCACTTCCTGGCAGCCGAAACTCATTTCGAACTGCCTCCAGTCTCGCTTATCCACTTTCGAAAGCTATTTCAAAATTTATTGTAAACTGTATTGGTTGTGGATCAACTTTGTATGACGTTACTTGGAAATCCGAAAGATAAAATCAACATGGAACAACAATCGCGAATATATTGCATTGGATGTCAAAATTTTTCGAAGAAATATGTAGGCGAAAGTAGAAGACAAATTATCACAAGATTCAAAGAACATATGGGCCATTTAAAATATGGAAGAATTGAAAAATAATGTGTAGCCGCTCAAAACGACCACAAAATTGACAAATCAAACCTTAAGCTCCTTAAATCAGTAGCCAATCCTTGCGAATTAGACGCTTATGATAGCATCTTCATTCAAAAGCTGGGTAATGAAACAATGAACTTGGACAAAGGACCTATTCCAAATTCGGATTTAATAAAAATTGCAAAATCAAAGTTGAATTTCTAACATTGATAATACGTTGTAAAAATAAAGGATTATTTATTTTCATGATTTATTTATAGTCGTTAATTTAGGTTTGATTTGTAATTTATTATTTTAAATGTCAAAAAATACTCCAATAGGCTTGGGCACAAGTATCACGTCCATTGGCCAAGCACTAGTCAACTGATGGAAGTTGATTGGCTAGCGCCACTGATACTACAATTTGACAGATACTGTGAACAGTATAAATTTTAGACACACGAAAGTATCATTGTGCAGTCCGCCATCAAATTAGCAAAGAGTAACATTCATAATAAGAGTAATCACTAGCTAATTCTTACTGACGATGACTACTTGGTAGTCGAAAATACGTATTTTAAAAATACAAAAAACCGATCTAGGAAATTGGGGCAAAAATCGAAATTTATTTCGATATATCCTAGAGTTCTCATTTATTATCTTCGATAATATTTATAAGCTATCCAATAACAACATAACCCGGTCAAATTGAACTAAAAATAAGGGCTTACATAAATTCCCAAAAAGCTGAAAATCGGTAAAATTGTTTAAAATATGATTCAAAATAAAATTTGAAAGTTCCCCTGTGTGGAAAATTTTTTATACAAGGTCAAAGTTCAAAAAAATGAGTTTTTCGCGATTTTCAGCAAAACGGTAAGTTTTTTCATAAAAATACCTCAGACAAAAATTGTAAGTCATAAAACTAAAACTCAAAAAAATGTGCCTTTTTTTATACGTGCCACCGTTTTTGAGATATAACGATTCAAAAAGTTGTAAAAGTTGTAATAGTCATAATATGTACACGTTTTAACGCCACTCATGAGGTAGTGTACTTAGTGCATTTTTTTAACGTGGTTTCCCCAGTAAGCCTATTCCACAGGTCAGTTGTGATCCTATTAATTAATTAATAGATTAATTTGATCCTACTGAAAAATAATGGATATTATCAGAGATTTAAAAGCAATTTAAGTTTAAAAAGAGTAGTGAAATTTAATTGTCCCAGTCGTAACTTTCAAATTCTTCTTCTTGTTTTCCAAACGGATCCTCCACTGTTGGTGATTCAATATTAGAACACGACCGGCTTTGACAAGGTGTACATGCCAGAGAACAAAACAGTCCGACTTTTTTTGCAACCACATTTAGCACTGCACCCCATTTTGCAGTTTCAAAAAATTGTGTTAAGAAGTTTTTCCGGCGCAGTTGGAAGTAAAGTTTGGGCTGGTTCTAATAAATTATTGACTATCTTCCAACCCCAGTCTGTAGGGTCTAGCTGTTAACCAAGCCACACTTGAACTTGGTAATATACCCGAAAAAGATGTTCATAAGCAGTAACTGAGGTTGGAGAAAGACAAGCTAATTGTACTTGTTTTTTATTTTTGGTGTTTTTGACAAAGCATGCATATCTGTACTTATTTAAGTAGGTAGTTTTTTTAGGATCTCCGTACATAGAAAGAAGGAAGCGAATGCCGTTAGTGATAATTTCTAGTCGAATTGAATTTTTTTAAAAACTTCAGCACATTGAACTAGATTTTGTTTTTCGTCGTATCACAGCCAGTTATTGCGTGTAAAAATAGTACATGATTTTGACACTTTGCAAAAGTAGATAAACTTTTTGACGAATATATTTCGGATTGATGTTGAGCTTTTCCTGGTTTTAAAAAGAAAATAGTTTTTTCAGTTGGAGTTCGAGCAGTGAGTAATACGAGTAAATCTACATCTTCACCAACAACAATAGTTGTATTTGTCAAATTGAATTGCTCTATTGCTGTTTCCATAATCAAAAATCAGCATCTAATACTGGAAGATTTCTGACACTTTCCGTGTTGATCTTTAATCACCGGAATTCGATAATTTTATATTAATTGATTAATTTATTTATTTATTTTTTAATTAAATGACATTTACCGTGGAAATTTTTTTATACACCGCTATTCAATTTTTTTTTTTTATTATATAACATGTACCGTGGAAATTTTTATACACCGGTATCAATATTTATTTTTTTTAATAATACTTGACACTTTCCGGTACATTTTTTTTATCACCGGAAAAAGAAATTTAATTAATATATTATTTTTTGTTTTAGGTAACGGTTTGTTTGGGAACGAGAAATTCCAGAAGATAATGCATTTCTCGTTCTTGACGGCGGACTCGATCTCGCCTAGAGCATATGGTAGGACTGGCGTAGGGTCACTTCATACTTGTGTCTCAAGAAGTAGTACAGCACGCGGAGGGCAGCGTAATGGCGATGTATGTAGGTGTTTGTGGCATACGAAGGACATGCCGAGATGAGGTGCATCAGCGTCTCCGGCTGAGATTTGCACGCTCTGCACATAGTGGTGGAGACTGTTTTTTTATATACATACTTTTGGTGAGTAAGCGTCGCTATCACACCATCTTGGGCAGCGATGATAAAGCCTTCTGTTTCGGACTTGAGTCCAGCTGATCGTAAAAAAGAGAACGTAAGATCAACGGAAAGACTACAGCGTATTTCAGCTCGTTTCACAGCTGAACGAAGTCGAGATTTGTAGAGAAGGACCACGTTATCATCAAGATCACGATTAGACGGATCAAAAGCAAGGCCCAATTTAGACGCTGCATGTTGTGCTGCAGAGAACAAGAATGCTCCTTTACCCTGTAACTCGTGATCGCGCACGAGTTCCATAAGAGGGTCAGAACTATTTATGACTTGACAAGCTATTCCTAAAACTGCCCTATCATGTAGACATTCAACGGATAGGATATTATTATTATTATTATTATTATTATTTAAGGTCGCAATTCTAAAGAACATTATCATTTTTTATGGGCCTCAGCTCAAAATGTTCATATGAGTGTGTACACTTAAAGTCATATTGATTTGATAGCCTACTTTATCCAATGCTGTAAAATATACTTTTAAAATCTATCTAGATATAGATATAGGTACCTATATTAAAATGTATCTAGGTACAGATACAGATACATTTAAAATAATGTATCAAGATACCATTATATCTATATAGATACAGAATATTTAGATACATCTAAAGATACTTGGGTATGTTTAAAAGACTTGTATTTGATTTACGTCAGATAAAATTTATGTACTTATATATTAAAGATACTTTTTAAATTTTGAAAATTTTAATTAAGTATTTAGTTCAATAATTATTTTAGTTTTATAAATTTTCCTTAACTAATAAATTTCACAAATTCAATTTGTAAATTACATAAATATGAATTTGTAGATACTTTTAACAAAATTATAGCACTTTGAAAAAATTTATTATTATTTGATATGAACGAGTAGACCATGAGAGTAGGTACTAAGAGTAGACATATCTAAATTTCAAAAACTTCATACTACAATTTATAAAATCATATATGCAATGTATTTACAGAAATGGTAAGCTTTTGCCGTTTAGCTTTCGTTTAAATTTCATTTCATAATATGTTGTATGGGAAAAAATTAAGCGCACCAAAAATAATTGAATTTGTCCGTACGGCCGTAATCCATATAATAACACTAATTTTGATGTATTTGGTAAAATCGTCATGGTCTAAGAGACGGCATAAGGTCGAATTTCACCCATCTGATAACCAGATGAGACGTATTTTTTACGAAATTTTATTGATTTATAAACACGCTTATGATAGCTTTTCTATCGAAAAGAGTTCATAGCTATTTTTAATTAATTTAATTTAAAAAAAATTTTTTTGTATAATCTCCACCCATTTGATAACCAAAGAATTATGGTTTTAACTGATAGTTTGTAGAATGGAAAATATGCCCAGGAAGGCTTGCCTGCTTATTTCTGTTCATGGCTGCCTGGCAAGCAAGTATGATGATGTACGTCAGAATAGATAACTACACCGATCTGATAACCAATCGACATTGGTATCAGAAAATCAGATTATTACGCAGGAAGCACAACTTTTTTTTGCTTGCAAAATGTGGTTTCACAATCTCCTAATGGGTCCAAATAACACGCTAAAAAAGTAGCTTTACATCGCACTTTGCGATTTTAATGTAGGATTTGCTTGGCGTACAAAGGCTTCAAGAATAAAAATTAAAAGTTCGATAATATACAAGTTCAGATGTCACTCGAAAGGTCTATAGAATTATACTTAGAAATTAAAAAAATTTCTGAGCGGCCTTTATATAATAATAATAATAATAATAATGGGGGTTTAACCTCTGTTTTTGTGACGCTTGCCTAATCACAGAGGCCACCCACATCATTATTTGTTAATCTTTATTTATTTCATTACAAACATTTTTACAATTACATTTTTGATGTGGGTGGAGTCGGTTACTTCGTTCTTATCCAAGCGACGACACTGTGATCAATTCTGCAATCCCATTAATTATAAATTGTTCACACTGCCGCTGCCTAGATTCGAACCCGCAACCCAAACCTAAATAGTCGAACGTTCTAAAACTAACGCCTTAGACCGCTCGGCCATTATATATTAAAATATCGACTTGAAAAATTTTGAGGGTCTTTATAATTTTTATTGTAAAAAATAGTACCGCAACAAGAAAAAAAAAATTTGTTTCAATCGATTTTTGTCGATTTTAGCAATTTTCCAAAATTTTTGAGCGATATATTTATTTGTTTGTTTACAAATTTATTTATTTAATTATTATATATTATTCTGATTATTTTAAACCTATAAATAATGTAAATTTATAGTAATATAATAATTAAAATCGAAGTGAAGTTTATTGAACGCCGCTCCAAAATAATTTGGTTTGTATATGCAAAGGCTGTAACTCTCAATCAAATGTAAAAGAGCACTTGTTGATGAACAAATGATGATACTGACATGGGACCAGTTTCGACAGTTTCTGACATGGGGACATTTTTCCACTTGTCTCTATCCATGACTGTCTCTTTTAATTCATAAATGCTGTTGATATTTGTGAATCTTTTGATTGTAGAGAGCCATGTTGTTCGTTTTCTTCCTCTTGAAGTCCAGCCTTCCAATTTTCCAAATAAAATTAGCTTCTCGAAATCAAATTGTTTGCCACGACGTATATGGCCAAAAAAACCCACAATTCGTTTTTTAATTTCCGTCACTAAACACCTTTTGTAATTTACACGAGCAAAAATTTCTTCGTTTGTTAACATATCAGTCCACTTTATTTTTAACATACGTATAATGCACCATGTTTCGAACGCGGCTAGTCTTTTTTCACTGACATATTTAAGCACCCATGTTTCACAAGAATAGAGTAAAGCGGACCATATGTTTTTATCATTTTAGTTAGATAAGTTTTTAATTTCATAAAATTAGTTGTAGCAATTACAATTCGTTTTTTAATTTCAATCAACTGATAATTTTTGTAAGTAATAATTTTCCCCAAATAACTGGTTTGGTTAGGTTGGCTCATTTTATTGTTTTTATAGACTATATTTGCGTTTAATTGCACAGGATCTTTACTAAATACCATACACGATATTTTTTTATTAACATTTAGTTTTAAGCCATACTGTTTGCTAACTACAGCCACCTTGGAAATGAGAGTTTGCAATTCTCCTTCACTAGAACTCAATAATACTGTGTCGTCTGCGTATCTCAGATTATTCACTCGAACACCGTTAAATTTTACACCAATATCTAAATTTTCTATAGCCTCGTTGATGATGTGCTCGGCATAAACATTGAAAAATATCGGAGAAAGAACACATCCCTGGCGTACACCTTTTTCAATTCTGATATCCTCAGTGTTTCCACACCCAGTTGTAACTTGACCTGTTTGAAACCAATATAATTTTTTTAAGATATTAATTATTTTTTTATCATTATATAAGCGGTTAAGAATATCAAAAAGAACATCATGTGAAACGTTGTCGAATGCCTTCTCATAGTCTATAAAGCAAGCAAATACTCGTAAATTGTTTTCGATAGCGCGCTACACTAGAATGTTAAAGCAGAAAAAAGCCTCGCGAGTACCCACTCCTTTTTTAAAACCCATCTGAATCGGTCCTATTTCAGGTTGTAAAGTTGTATTCATTTTTTGTAATACGATTTTTAAGAAAACTTTAGTTATATTGGATGTCAAACTGATAGTTCTGTATATTCGTTTATTCAAGTAGTATTTTAGGAATGTCTTCTCTCTGATAGATTTCATTACATAAATTTTGAAGTTCACGCATGCTATTTGAATCCAAACACTTTAAATATTCAGCAAACACTCCACCTTCTCCACAGGCTTTACGTATTCCAAGTTCTTCAACTGCTTTTTCAAATTCTTCTAACAATACTGGTAGATATGGAGAGTTAGTGGTATTTTCCTCTAGCAAAGCTTCACGCGATTCATCTTTGAAGGTGTGTTCAGCATATTCTTGTCATCTATTCACAATTTCTACGTTTTCAGTTAAGATCTTTCTATCTTTATTCTTTAATTTGCCTTTTACATGTGCACGCGATATTCCACACATGCTCTTAATTTCCTTGTGCAATTTATGAGGATTATTAAGTTTTCCATACATTTCTATATTGTGGCATTTTTCTAACCATCTAACCATGCTTGTTTTGCTTTCTTTATTATGTTTTTAATTTGTTTATTCTTGAGTTCATATTGGGTAACGTTATTTTTAAGTGATCTTTTTATCATTAAGATTAAAATCTCTTCGGTCATCCATTCTTTTTTCTTTTCGATTTTTTTGCCGACCAACACTTCCTCAGTAGCGGATTTGATTTTTGTAATAAAACACATTAGTTTTTCATTTAAATTTGATTAGATTTTTTCCAAATTAACTTTTTTATTATTTTTGTGACTCATTTGAGTTATTTTGAATTTTATCTCCATTCTGGCAAGAGAGTATGATCAGAATTAATATCTACTCCAGGTTGCGTTTTAGTATTTTTTATAGCGTTTCTATATTTACTGCTGATTAATATGTAATCGATCTGGTTTCTGATTATTTTATTTGGTGTAGAGCCTATATGACCGAGCGGTCTAAGGTGTTTGTCTTTATCTGTTTGTCCATTTAGACTTACGTAATTCGTTGCGGGTTCGAATCTAGGCAGCGGCAGTGTGAACAATTTATATAGTTAATGGGAGTGCAGAATTGATCACATTGTCGTCGCTTGGATAAGAACGACGTAACCGACTCCACCCACATCAAAATGTAATTGTAAATATATTTGTAATTAAATAAATAAAGATTAATAAATAATGATGTGGGTGGCCTCTGTTATAGGCGTATATATCAGAGAAACGGAGGTTAAACCCCATTATTATTATTATTTTTATTGTTATTATTTGGTGTATCGCCATGAGCTTTCCATGTGTATAGTCTTCTTACAGGTTGCTCAAACCAAGTATTAATAACAATAAGTTCATGTCGATTGCAAAATTCAGTTCTTAAATTTCTTTTACCAAGTCCATATGGTCCGATCGCAGGTCTATCTTCACCTTTTCCGACTTTTGCATTAAAGTCACCCATCACAACAGTACAATCACGATTATTAGTTAGAGCAATTATATTTTCCAGTCTTTGAAGACTGGAAACTTTGAAGAGCCAAATGCTACCCTTCAATTCGCTTGTCTTCGCTTAGTCCGCCCCTAAAGGTCCGCTTTACTTATATCCCGTTGGAAATTAAGGCGGCATTTGGTGATGTATCTCGCTGCTCTTTTAAAGAATGAAATAAAAGTGTGATGCAGTATACTTCTTTCTCAAACTATGAGCATATATATCAATTTTTACAATCATATCTTAAAAAAAGACAAAGTTTCATATAAACTTTCACCTTCTATTTTAACCTCCTCTTTTACTTTTAAAAACTTTTATTTTGAACCATGAGCTCATATATCATTTTTTGCAATTATAACTTCAAAATTGATAAAGTGTCATGAAAACTTTCAACCCTATTTTAAACCCCTTACGGGATAAATTTTAAAAATACCTTTAATGCAAGAGACGGTGTATGGTTGATCTTCACCCATTTGATAATCAGATGAGACAAACTTTTAATTCATTTTTGACTATTTTTTGTGACTAGTTTTAATTATTTTTAATCAATTTTTTCCATAAACGCAAGCCAATACCGTCATTTTCTTAATTAAATTACCTTTCTCCTGATACCAAATCGATTGATTACAGATTGGTGTAGGTCTGTTGATGCCAAATGAACAGGTGTAAAGAAATCCTTGCCTGTAAAAAAGGCTTGCCTGTAAAAAACCCTTCATGGAAAAACTTCAAAATTAATTTCATTAAAAAAAGACATAACACTTTTCGTTATAAAAAATATAATAATAGGAATGTTCAAAACTCAATAAATTTTCGTAAAAAATATGTCTCATCGGCTTATCAGATGGGTGGAGATACCTGAAGATACCTTATACAGTCTCCCCTCTCTGGATTAAAAACTGGAGTGATTGATTTTCATTTTTAGATTAGTGTGTATTTATTTTTATGAACAAAAATTAGATTCAATTTCAACACTTAAACTATGAATAGGAAACGTAGTATTTATGAGGGGAAAGAAAAACTTTAGTAAATATTTTATAGAAATGTTACTATTAGTAGTTCTGTATTAAATATTATTTCTAAGATATTTGATTTTGTACAAAATAAATCTGTTATACTATTTTTCCTTGAAAAATAATTCAAATTTCTATCTTCAATGGCTTTGCCGTCGACATATTCTGTTGCTTAAAACCTTAAATACACAACAATATAACCATCGTTTCAAATACTTTTTTCATCAAAACGATAAAAAAGTTTCAGATTTTGAGTTTATAAATAATGATTCCAAACATACCGCTTGGGAGAAAAAAAATTAAAATTCTCTGTAAATATATATAAATCACATGAAGTTAAAAAAAAAACTGTAGTAACATGACAAACATGCATACCTTGATCTATATTTGTCTAAAAAATTTTAACAGCGGTATTGGCTGCGAAATGATCCGTCAGTCATTCAGGACAAAGCATTTTATAGATATAGATATATATTTTTCATAAAATAAATTACTATTATTTATTAAACAGATTTTTTATTTTAAACTTAATGAATTTCCCCACGATTTTTAATTATGAAATTAATTTTTAGTAAGTTATCTCACGCAAATTATTTCATTCCTCAATTGTTGAACAGTTTATTTTTGTTGTTGTTGTCCTTTTTAATTACAATTTGTTATTATTACTTTTGACGGTTATCAACTGTAATTAATAATAGGTTATAATTGCGGTATATATTTTATCGCTAATAATTAACAATTGAGCAAAATTTCACTTCTATTTCATTAAATCCACTAACGTTTTTTCATACACTAAGCACATAAATTATTTTAGATACAGATACAGATACTTAAAAAATAATAGTATCTAAATATAGATACAAGATACAAAAAATGTATCTAGAAACTTGTTGAAGAAAGCGAATTAAAGGAATTATTTGTGATTGAATATTTAGAAGCAGTTTATTATCCAAAATGTGAGTCTATTTATGCAAAACAAAATTGCATACAAAACATTAAATAAGTAGTAAATTGGCATACCTACATAACGCGTGTAAGTACACAATTTAGTAATACAGTAGAACTTGGTTAAGTGGGGCCTGGATAAGTGAGAACCCTCCATAACTGGAACTCATGCTGAAGTCCCAACATTTTGGCACTGAATTATCTCTGTTAGGGGGACGAAGCAAACCTTTATATCTAGAATTCGTTCGTTCGATTTTATCATCATAGTTACCTCTATAACTGAGACAGCGAGTGAATTTTATATGCATTAACCTCTGTAACTGAAAACTGAGGTAACATCGATTTATTTGTTTACTTAATTATTCTTATTCTACCCGCAAATTCAGCACTTAACAACTAATTTTGAATCTCAGTGACCTTCAGTTTTAGTTTTGTTATCATACGGCTGTTTATTTGAAAAACCGATGGCTCAAATCAATATCAATCCGTGAAAAACAGAAGTTAATATCCCTTTATGACCTGTATTCTGACCGCTATTAATGGAATTCTCTGCAAATTCCTTGCAGGTCTCAGTTGACCAGGTTTGTCTGTATTATAAAATTACATATTTTCAAGAGTACTATATCTAGATTTACTACAGCCATGCTAATGCTGAAAAATCATGAAATTTGGAAATACCATTGGACCTTATATTTTGAGCTATTGTTTCTAAGTAGAAAAGTTGATTAAAGCAAAAACAAATTTTAAAACCGAATCTCGAAGTTGAAAATTCGTTGAGAAAATTAATTTTGCAACTAAGGAATTTTCGCCATTTTTTAAACTGCTGTAACTGTAGTTAATATTGAATATAGGTATAGGCAATAAGATTGCCAAATAAAATTATGCAATTTTTTTCAGACACCTAGTGCAAAATGGAATTATGTAAAAACTATAAGATCAAATGAAACGTTGCAAAGCTAATTTTGTTTTATGAGGAATCAGCTACTAGATATAGTTGTACATTTTTTTTTAAACAATTATTTGCAAACAAATAAAATTATTTGAAAAATAGCGTTTTCTTGGCATTTTTTTCGCAAAAATTTGCAACAAAAAATTTGTTTTTGGTTCGATGTTCTAGAAAAAACATCTAAGGAAAAAAAAGTTCCACAGCACCAGTATCCTGAAGTGCACTATTTACAAGCTACATCGCTTACAAGAAAGCAAAAAAAATTTTTAGCGGAATTTGCTGAATAAATCCAGTCGCCAGGTACCGGGCGAGCGGGCTCGGTAGGTCCATTATGTGAGTGCCAAAATATCTAACATACCAGCGATAGACGATGCTTATATTGTTATCAACGAAATAATTTTAGACTGTCAGATAGTGACAAAAATAAACAATTTTTCTCACAGGATAAAAAATAATATATTGTTGTATTTATTTGTAAAGAAAATAAAAAAATAATACAACCCTATTTTTTAAATTATTTCACCAATACAGTGACACTTAGATGTGGGAGGTATCAAATTATATATTAACATAGGTTATATATACAGTATATAGGGGGATTACAGGTATAGGGGGATTAAATTGAGTAATACATAACACATAATGTTTTAGGATGTTTTGCTATGACAATATGTGTTATGTATTACACAATTTGAAGAAAATCATAAACAAAATTTCAGGTTGAGGTTGAGGTTGAATAGTTGTGTACTCATGCGTCGCGTCGATTCGTACTGTAATAATAAGATAATTTGATTCATACTATGAAGGCTTTATAATAAAATACTTCAAATATTTTTTGCATTACATTTTGCAAACCTTTATGACGAGACCATCCTAAAAATTCATTCAAATTATAAACAATAACCTTTATAAATGTCGTTTCATCGGTAATTTCAATATGATTTAAGAACAAAGCGTGTCTCTTCGTTCATTAAATGTATCAGATCTCATAAAAAATGTTATTATTTCAACTTTCTATTATCTATTTTTCTTGTCTTTGATAATGCCACATTAAATAGAGTTAAAAGACACACAAAATGTAACATAATATAATGATAAAGATTGTCTACATAAATGGTTGTATATAATATGGACATTATATTTGTTGATAAATGAAATATTTTATATTTTATGTCCGCGTAACCACGCTTCGGATTTAACATTCAAAAATTATTTACCTGCTTAGAAAAGCAGTCATGAATAAATTTAGATAAAAAAATAAGGATGTCACGGATAGGCTTTTGTTAGCCCTAATTACTCAGTCAAGTATTGCCGTTTTCCGTTTAAAACTGATTTATCACACAAAATAAATGGATGTTTTTTGGGTGCCGCTGTTAAGTTGGCTTTATATAATTTATTCACAATCAATAGTCTAAGATCCCGCTGCAAAATCAGTACATTCATAACGTAGTTAATCAAAATCTTATTTTAACGTATGTTTATGAATAGGGAAATACACTTTTAACAGGGTGTCGATTATAAAGTACCCGCAAATACTTTTATATAAAATAATGAAAATTGATTTTTCAAAAAAAATTTCATTCAAGTTTTTATTAAATCAAATGTCACGTACTTCACAGCAATCTGAATCTCAGAGAATTATCTTGAATTCAGTAGGATCAGCCGCTGAGTGGATGGGTCTAAAGTTCCAACCTCCAAAATGCGCTTCACTGCATACGTTCATTGCAGGCGATGGCAGAATTGACCATTCAAGGAGGAGAGCTGTATGTTTTAAAAGACGGGTAGAGTAACAAAATCTAGTGTAGAGTAACAAAATCTTAGTAACAAACAATGTGCTTCCGTATAATATAAACTCCCCTTGATACCATTCGGGGCATCGAGGCGGACATCCTGAAGATGTACCATTCTCTTCTCGCCCCTGTCGAAAACACATGCTGAATGAAAACATAAGCGCATTAGCGGAACACCTCTTTAATTTACATCATGATTTTGGTTTTAGTGATGTCATAGTTTTAGATAATGAAAAGAATGTCTAAAAAGGAATGTAAATTAAATGATTTTTATTAAAATAAATAAAACAGTAAACAAAAGGTCGACGATATTTTAAATGATTATAAAATTAGTATAAGTTAATTAATAAGCGGCATTTATATTTTATGGGTATTTAATTTGTCAATATGCTGTAAAAACTTCGTAAACAAAAGTCACACCTAACTCCCTTTTGGGGGGCCTTTGTTGATGGTTTTGATCAGTTTTTTTACAAATTACAAAAATGCATCAAATAAAAAATAACGGTTCAATTAAAGTTCTAGCTAAAGTATTTGTGCACATTTTTTTTTCGACCTGCTAGCTTCAAAATTGACCGAAATATGCCAATTTCAAAAAGGAATTTTGTTTTGCTCATTCAATCAAATAAAAACATTAAAGAAAAACAAAACAAATTTCCAGAAAATACTTGCGAAATTTTTGAAAGTATTTTGAAGACGCCCACACGGGTTAAAAAGAGTGTTAAGAAAAAAATATTTCAAACGAAAGTTGTTTATTTTTTTTTATAAGAATTTTTTTCTTTTAAACTTAAACTTTTGTTCTATCTCTAATGGTTTACAAGATGATTTTTTTTTCATTTGAATGTGGAAAAAAAAATCTATTTTGAAATTATCATATCTCGATCAATTTTAAAGTAAAAAAAAAAAAACCAGAATGGCACAAATACATCATCTAGATCTTTTAATTAAACTTTTTGTAATTAGAAAAACACTGATTAAACTGCCAACTATGCCCCAAAAAAGAGAGTTAGGTCCGCCTCCGAGAGATCGACTTTTTTTTACAAGTTTTTTTACAACTGTGGAAACTTTGAAAGATTCATGAATTTGTTCTTTATTATCATAATACTGTATTTAATTGTATTAGACTACTAGCAGATACCCACCCGCTTTGCTGGGCAATTTCTTTTCAAAAACAAAGACTACCGTGTTATAGCCCTCGCTTTACTTTCTCTTGCTTATCCTCTCTTTTGTTCACAATTTTATGGACTTAAATTTTTTGGGTGATGAACTTTTTTTGAAAATGACGAATTTCCACACACCATCTGCATTTCACCACCAAAATTACGAAGTTTATATATAAATTTTCATCTCCAATTTGACCCTCTTAAAAAACGAATTTTTATGAAAAACGTATATTAAACTTTTTCTCAAACCATGAACTCATATATCTAGTTTTACATTTCTAACTTCAAAAATGACAAAGTTTCATATAAACTTTCATTCCCTATTTTTCCCCCTTGAAGAATGATTTTTTTGAAAATATTAATACCGTAAACTTTTGTTTAACCATGCTCATATATCATTTTTTACATTTCTAACTTTTAAAATTGGGTAAGTTTCATACACACTTCCAACACTCGTTTTAACTTCTTGAGGGATGATTTTCCGAAAATTCTTTCTTAGTGCACTCTTACGTAACTTAAGAAAGTTTGACAAAACAAGCTTCTTGAGCCAGCGGTTTTAGCTGTGGTTGGTCGAGCCTCGAGTCAGACATTCAGTTTCTTCTTTTATATATATAGACAGCAAGTACAAATCCGCTTCGCTGGACAATTGCAATTTTAAATACAAAGAATATTTCGTTATAAACTTCACTTCATTTGCCATCACTTATTTCCGCTTCCGTTTACAATTACGTTGGTTTTAATTTTTGGTGCGGTATCCCCTAATTTTTTTTAACAAAATACACCGTCTTTAATATTCGCTGATGATGGATATAACTTTCTATATGTGAAAGTATTTTTAAAATCGGTTATGTAGTTTTTGAATTGATCTATTTTATTTAATGTTTCAAAAAATTTCGCCCGCTTTTTCACCACACTGAGCTAAATTTTCAAAAATCCTTCCTTAGTGCTCATCTACAGTGGAAAAAAAACTCACACGCAAATTTACATAGTCCGAGTCCCTGAAGTTTTGACTGTGCGTTCACATGTGTCATCAGTCCGTCTGTTATTATTTTATTTATAACTAGGTGGGAACTACCCGCTTTGCTGGGCAACATCCCCACTTGCACCCCTCCCTCCACATTTCCTTGCGTTGGATAACATTTTTGTAATGTACACGTCATGCTCTTTTATTTGATACCCCACTTAGGTATATTTGTAAATATTCGATATTTCCTTCCCACTTTCTCGCTACACCTTTCTACCCTCCGAAGGTTAAAAAAATTTCTAAATGTAATTTAAAACATTCTGACCAAGTTTTGAACTATTAAAAGCCATAATTGAAAAATATGAATTTTTTATTCATGAACACCCCCGCAACCCCCCTTGTGGGTGGAATTTCGTAAAATCCGTTCTTAGCTGACCTCTACTTGGCAAAAGGAATATTCCTGCCAAATTTCCAGTCTCTAGGTCTTATAGTTCCAGAGATATCGTGATGAGTGACTATCTATATCTATAGAAAGTCTCCTATATATTTATACAAGAGTGATACCCACCCGCTTCGCTGGGTTTAAAAGTAAAGATTGATAAAGATTGCTATAATATAATTGCCAAAGCCATAATTGAAAAATATGAATTTTTTATTCATGAACACCCCCGCAACCCCCCTTGTGGGTGGAATTTCGTAAAATCCGTTCTTAGCTGACCTCTACTTGGCAAAAGGAATATTCCTGCCAAATTTCAAGTCTCTAGGTCTTATATTTCCAGAGGAATTTTTTATTCATGAACACCCCCGCAACCCCCCTTGTGGGTGGAATTTCGTAAAATCCGTTCTTAGCTGACCTCTACTTGGCAAAAGGAATATTCCTGCCAAATTTCAAGTCTCTAGGTCTTATAGTTCCAGAGATATCGTGATGAGTGACTATCTATATCTATAGAAAGTCTCCTATATATTTATAGATAATAACAAATTTTCACACCCGCTACTACACTGGACGTGATGCCCCCGTCCAGATAAACTGAAGTTAATGTTTTTTTCTTTTCTTGATTAGTGTAATATTTATTTTTATGGAAAGAAAAATTCGATGGTAATTTTATTATTTAAAATATGAATTAGCAATATCCTGTTCATGAGAGGAAATAAAAAATTTATTAAATATTTTATAGAACCGCAAATTTTAGTAGTTCTGTATCAAATATTCTTTCTAAGATTATTGATTTTGTAAGAAAATCTATTGCTGGTTTTACCTTTAGAAGTCTTTAAAAATAATTCAAATTTCTATCTTCAGGGATTTTGCCCTAGAATCGTTCTGTGGATTTGAACTTTAACAAGATAGCTTCATAACCATTGTTTTAAATATTCTGTACAACGATTAGATACAGTTCCAGATTTTCGATTTATAACGAAGCTTTCATATCATACCGCTTGTGAGAACAAAAATTATTTTTTTAATATTTTAAATACTATATATTTAAAAAACCATAAAAACATTATAACATACGTTAATCTATATTTGCCTATTAAATAAAATTATTAACATGGAGTTTCTATTTGGATGTCTATTAGGTACTATAGATGAACTGTACCAATTTTTCATACATAAACCGTTACCGATAAACTTGAACAAAGACAATCATAAGAATCTCTGTAGTTTTGCATAATTTTATTTAATTGTGTCTCTTAAACGGTACGGTAAACAAATTTTTTTTGTTCTATTTAGATATAGACCACAAGCCCATGCTAAAATTAATCGGGTGTTAATATATTCTGTATTTATGTTAATCTCCTTGAATACTTATGCAGGGCTAGTATCCAGCAATGCCGATCATATTTGTTGATGCAGATGCAGAGGTGAGATACCAAGAGATGTTACCTCCATATTCTCACCTGTACTCATGTGTACCGCGCAAAAATGACGCCATGGTGCTTAATCTTACTTTTACATATAGGAGCATCTTTTTCAACATGTTTCCTGTTGGGTCATTTTATCTGAAAAATTTCAGCATGGGCTTGTGGCTTATTAAGGAACTATGAACTTTTGAATAAATTTTAATAAAATAGTAGTTAACTGTGACCCTCGATACTGTCATACTAACTTAAGTCACAAAAAAGAAAAATTTAAGTGTACAAATAAAGTTTAGAGTCACTTTCACGGTTTATTACTTAAAAGTAAGAAATCGAGGGCTAAGGCTTAGTTAAGAGCAAACGTTACCCTATTTGCGAGGAAGTGGCATAGTTTGTATTGAAACAATTTATTAAATAATGAGAATTATGACGGTACTAAATATACCTCGATAAGGAAGTCTGGATAGGCGCAATGGTAGATTATCCGTAGGACAAAATAGGCACGTTTCAATAAGCACAAGGCTGCAAAGGGGCGCGTCAGATTTGTTTCCCAGAGTAACATCATTCATTTCCATGCTCAAGCATTGATATTTTTAGTTAGATATACAGTAAAAATATGTTAATATATTATAGGTAATAATAAAGGGGGTAAGCATAAACGAGAGATGACCAAAAGTATTTTTAGGTCGTATCCATCAGCTGGTGGAGCTAATCCATAGGACAGCCACCCAGCTTGATAAAAATTGTACAAAAAAAAATTATACAATTATGTATAATACAATATAATGTTAATAATAAAAAATTATTTTTAGATGTCCATCAAAACGAGGATAAGGATCCTAATGATAATAAAAAGCGGTCTTGGTTCGACCCGAAAGGTCCAAACGACTATCTTCCCAGTGGAAAGGATAAAAAAATATCATATGTTTTAATATTTATAATTTTTTTTCTAAAATTTTGCTTTTTCATTTTTTCGTGTCCCTACAGCGGTGCTTCGCCCCCGCACCCCCATGACGTTAAAACTATATAAATGATAAGTGATAATAGCGACAATTATACAATTTTCCATTCGTTACAAAAAACAGTTTGACCGATTTGAGAAAAGAAAATTGTGAAAATAGGTTAGGACCTAAAGATAAAAACAACTGTAACCAAGACAAGTGGAAAAGCCTTAAACTGGAAAGGACCACCTGTGCGGCAGTGGAAACATACACAGTGGGCCGAAGAGTTTCCAACGTCATCGAAAATAAATTTCCGGACCAGGGGAAATAAATTTCGACCACGAAAATCATCGAGTTACCGTCCGAGCTCCAGACAATAAAGGCAAGAGCAGGAAATTTAAAATACTATATCTAGAAATGGAAAGAAATTTCAAAAGACCCGTTCAACCTTCAATGTGTTCAGGGATACAAAATCCCTTTCACATCACAAGTAGTTCAAAAACATGTACCAGTTGAACCAAATCGTTCGATCAACGAAAACAGGGAACTACAATTGTCGTTAAGTAAGCTTTTCGACATGGGTGCAGTCTCTCAAAGCTTACCCTGTTAAGGACATTTAATTTTTAGTTACTTTCTTCTTATAAAAACCGGATGGAACAAAGCGATTCATTTTGAATAAAACGCTTGAACTAATTTGTAGATACAGTACATTTTAAACTGAAAGGTATTAGAACCTCAAAAACTGGTAACGTTAAATATCTTCATGGGGTCAATAGATTCAAAAGACTCATTATACCGATTAACAAAAAATATCGAAAAAAAAAATTTAAGATTTATTTTGACGGGAATTTTATATGAATTTACATGCTTACCGTTCGGGTTATCGACTGCTCCATATGTTTTTACTAAGATTATGAGTTATGTTCAGTTAACGTGAAAGAGGCATTATGTATTCTATATATCATGACGACAATATCTGATTCGGTTATTCTCGAGAAATGTGTTCAAAAAACATAGAACAAACAATTGTCTCCTCAGAAAAACTGGGTTTCATAATAAACAAGGGAAAAAAAGTAATACAAAACCTACACGACGCTGTAAATATCTCGGATTCGTAATTGATTCTAAAAAGTTAAGCCTAAAAATAACGGAGGAAAAAAGAAAATCGTTATATAATAATGTAAGCATAATGTTGAATAAAAGTATATGTAAAATCAGGGAATTAGCTCAACTAATTGGAACACTTATTGTTGCTTGCCCAGCAATTGCATACGGTTCCTTGTATTGTAGAGAGCTAGAAAGATCGAAAACAAATGGTTTATGATTAAAAAATTTCGATTTCGACGCAGTAATGCAGATTCCTCCCTATGTTAGAGATGAGTGGTCCAGAGTGGTGGAAAAAGTCTATTACAAAAAATCTAAATCCGATCAGAAATTACAAAAAATCTAAATCCGATCAGAAAACAAAAATTTATTTTGGAAATATTTTTTTGATGTCTCCCTTACCAGTTGGGGAGCATTTTGTAATAATGAGTCAGTAGGTGGGTTATGGCCACCTAACGAAAGAAAAGATAGCATAAACTATCTAGAACTAACTGCTGTGTTTTAAGGTCTCAGAAAGTTTGTTAGCAAATTAACAAACGTAGACATTTTATTACGAATCGATAACGCCACGACTGTTTCTTACTGAAACAAGTACGGTGGGACTCATTCAGAAACAAAACAATTTGGGCACTGGTGCGGGGCAAGATGACTATGGGTTTCTGCATCGTATATATCATCCGATAATAACGAAGCTGATGTCGAATCTAGAGTCAACAACATTCTGAGTGGGAGTTGTCAAATAGCCAAACTACTAAAACATTTGAGTACACATCGATAGATCTATTTGCATCGAGAATAAATACAAAATGCAAAAAATATTGTTCGTGGCACAGATATCTGGACACCTACGTTATTGATGCTTTCACTTTGAATTGTGGAATTTCTATGTATTCCCACCATTTTCATTAATTTTACGCACATTACAAAAAATTAAATAAGATCAAGCTTATGGTATTATAATAGCCCCCTTATGACCAACACAAGCTTGGTATTTTACC